>NC_134354.1:688611583-688836583 GCF_048569485.1 Anomaloglossus baeobatrachus
CATCATGCTGTGGGGCTGTTTCTCAGCCAAGGGGCCTGGCCATCTGGTCCGCATCCATGGGAAGATGGATAGCACGGCCTACCTGGAGATTTTGGCCAAGAACCTCCACTCCTCCATCAAGGATCTTAAGATGGGTCGTCATTTCATCTTCCAACAAGACAACGACCCAAAGCACACAGCCAAGAAAACCAAGGCCTGGTTCAAGAGGGAAAAAATCAAGGTGTTGCAGTGGCCTAGTCAGTCTCCTGACCTTAACCCAATTGAAAACTTGTGGAAGGAGCTCAAGATTAAAGTCCACATGAGACACCCAAAGAACCTAGATCACTTGGAGAAGATCTGCATGGAGGAGTGGGCCAAGAAAACTCCAGAGACCTGTGCCGTCCTCATCAGGTCTTATAAAAGACGATTATTAGCTGTAATTGCAAACAAGGGTTATTCCACAAAATATTAAACCTAGGGGTTGAATAATAATTGACCCACACTTTTATGTTGAAAATTTATTAAAATTTAACTGAGCAACATAACTTGGTGGTTTGTAAGATTTATGCATGTGTTAATAAATCCTGCCCCTGTTTGAAGTTTGCAGGCTCTAACTTATTTGCATCTTATCAAACCTGCTAAATCTGCAGGGGGTTGAATACTACTTGTAGGCACTGTATGTGTGTGTATATATATATATATATATATATATATATTTATATGATTATGCGCGCGTGTGTGTGTGTGTGTATGTGTGTATATATATATATATATATATATATATATATATATATATATATATATATATATATATATATATATATATATATATTTATTTATATAATATATATATATATATATATATATATATATATATATATATATATATATATATATATATATATTTATATGTATATATATATAATATATTATATTATATGTAGTCCAGAAACTTGTATAGCTTGATGCCACATCTGTTGCAGTAGGATCCGTTCCCTAATGTTGTGCTGTCATACTTTGTTTTGTGGTAACTGGTTAGAACTAAAAAGAAACTCATTTCCTTTGGAATTATGAAAACCCGGAGAGAAGTTCAAGAGCAGGACAATGACCGCAGTGTCCTCACGTCGGCCAAGCTGACATTCTGTGTCCAGGACCTCCCGAGGTCCGGATATGGTAGCCACCACTTATTGTATTTCATTGGGACCCAGAAATCAAATCAACTAGAAACCAAAACCAAAGCACCCTATATACCAAACCGTTTTTGCCAGAATTTTGGTGTAGAAGTAATTTTGAAATGTTTTAAAAACTTTTGTGTAACTCATTGTTGTCCAGAAAATTTGGCAAGTTCAAAAAAGCAGATGGAGCTTTTAGCATGGAGGATCGTGGCTGAACGCAGCAGATACGGTCATCACAACTTACACAAAAAGTGAACCATGAATGACGACTGAAATGTACTGATGTCCCTGTGTAAAGTACATGCTGGCACAGGGGTGCTGAAAGATGTGCCGAATTTATTAAGAGGAGAATGTTTCTTAATAAATTGGGCACATCTTACTCCAGAGGACATTTCGTCAAGACTGTCATGCAAAACACCTTGTGGAAAAACTCTCTAAAGAACACCCCGGAGTCTGCTCACATATGTTATCGTTTAGCAAACCAAAGAGAAAGTTTTCATAAATCTCAAAAATCGAAATCTTTTCTTTTTCTTTTTTTTTTTTTCAATTTTACTTTGGGTGTTTTAACCTCAGTAGGGCTTCCACGTTAACAGGTTATTCCATCTGTAGAGCTTTGAGTCTCCTTCTGACCCATACCTATTTATCCAGGCTCGAAAGTCTCGAAAAATGGCATTAAGGTCTCTAGATTCCAAAATTGATCTACAAGGGTCAGCGTTTGTCCTCTTGATGACTATTTCCAACCTCTTCACAATGGGAGAATAGTAGAGTTGAGCGGACTTGTAATAATCCGGGTCCGGCGAATCCGTCGCGGGTTGGAAAAGATGTCCGGATCCGATCCGGAATAGAGAGAGAGTCCGGGTCGGACCCGGATCAGACGCTGAAACCGCGCGGATCCGGATTTATACAGTTCGGATCCGCTCAACACTAGAGAATAGTTAATATTCTCTACTGACTTCAATTCCTTAAATCAGCAGATAGTCAGGAAATCTTCACGTAGTTTTGACCTTTCTTAGCGGAATGCAGAATCACGAGTATCAGTGACTTTCCTGAAGAACCCCTGAGGGCATTACTGATAGAAAGGAGCTACTTATTACACAAATTAAACCCTGACCCCCTATGCCTCATAGTAAGAAGTTTGTCAGAGCCTATGTAGGGTGATATGTTTACTTGATTATTAGGTTTGGAAAGTCTTAAGTAATATTTTGAGCACACTATAGATAATTTGATTAAATGAGGTTCATTTAGGGCAGTATTTCCAAAACTCCAGTCCTCATGGCCCCCAACAAGTCATGTTTTCAGGATTTCCTTACTATTGAGCAGGTGATGGAATCATTATCAAGGCATCACCTGTGCTATAGTAAGGGAATCCTGAAAACATGACCTGTTGGGGGTCGTGAGGACTGGGGTTTGGGAACCTCTGATTTAGGGTCACACCTTAGTTCTTTTTGGGTTTAATGTAGAAGAACAAGTCAGTAGGTTTTCATTGTGTTCAGTTGACACCTATAGTCATCCCAAGGTGCAGTTTTCGGCATCCTCCATTGTACTGGAAAACCACAGAATAGGTTGCGAAATGCACTACTTGGAAGAGCGAAAGACCTAATGGCCCAGAAGACCAAAGATGGTTAAACGTAAGCTCAATTTGACTATTAGGGTGTGGGGCTCTGCTGAATCCCTCCGAGGATGCCGAGATCATGACGATGGCAGCCCCTGAGCCAAGGGCTGTACTTCCATTGTCAGTCACATTAGATTAGCTACCAGTGTTTTTCAGTTTTTCATTACGTTTGTTACTCAGGAAGATGTCCATCATGGCCTCCAAAAGCAGCACCTTTTGGGTTGATACAGAGCTACACGGTGCCATTTTTCCCAGGACCACTGGGTGGCCAGTGTGGGAACTAGTACATGTCGTATTAAACTAGCTTCCAAGCATATTAGGTATGATTTCCAGTCTGATTGCCGTGCACCCCAGCTAGAAAGTTTCCCAAATATATAGTATAGAGGAAAACCTTTTTGCCTAAGGCCCATTGCTGACACGACGGCTTCTCATAGTGTAGCACGGCTTCCCAGCAGATCCAGTGAGTGGAGTGCTGCCGACTTGGACCATGTCCCAGGCTCCGAGCCGCTGCAGGGCGGAATAGCTTTTTCCCTTCACGCTTCATTTCTAAATAATAATAATAAAAAGATACACATGCTTGGCTTATGGGCTTCGCATGCATACTGTGTCCACCAGTCTTTCCCAGGAAATGCTCGGGGACTGAAGCTTGTAAGACAAGCAGATTACTCAAGTCTGTCATGAAAATGTGCAGAACTCCTGTTGGCTGCGGCTCGCCTGTGTCTTTCCTGCTGTTCTGCTTATGAGATTGGATGAGTACATGCTACAGCTAATATCCGTGCATTATAGCCTGGCAACATTTATAAAAGACCATCACAAATTTTGTTGGTGTCTATGACCAATTTGGCCCAATACCCCTCCATTATGCTCACTTGTGCTAAATTATTTCTTTTTGAATTGAGTGGTTTAGGAGTTAGTGATAATATTTCTGATGAAAACCTTGGTGGTCTAGGGCTTACTACCTAAAAGATTGATTTATCTATGACGGATAAGAGTTACTTGTATGATGCTCTGGCTAAAGGGGTTATCCAAACCTATAAATTACTAAGAGGTGGTTCACTACTCTGCAATAGTGACCCTATTCTTGTAGAACGGATAGGGAAGGAATTTTCTAAACACCTTGATCAGCCAATTCTGCCTCTGAGCGGTGCTATTGTGGTCCGCTCGTCCCCATGCAGTGACACCCCCCCTCCCCCGGCCTCTGTGACCTCTGGGATCCGGTAATGTCACGTCAACTTCTAGTTGACCTGACATCACTGCGGCCGACCCCAGTCTCCCTGAGTGACTGGGCTGTGGGCGGCGTTGCACTGCTTGTCACAGCCCAGCATCTCGCGCTCTCTTTCCTTCACTGCGGAGCACCACAAGCAGGAGCGATGCTGGGCTGTGACAGCGGTGAAAGTCCACCCACAGCCTAGTCACTCAGAAAGCCAGGGGCCGGCCACGGTGATGTCAGGTCAACTGGAAATTGATGTGACATCACTGGATCTCAGAGGTCACGGAGCCCGGGTGGGGGGCGGGGGTCACTTCATGGGGATGAGCGGACCACAGTAGCACCACTCACAGGCAGAATTGGCCGATCAAAGTATTTAGGAAAAGCCTTCCCTATCAGTTTTACAGAAATGGGGCCTCTACTGCAGAGTAGTGAACACCCCTTTAATGCTGTAGAAAATCTCATCATTGATTGTAGTCAAGACATGTAAGTGCGGGGATTTCTGGATACTGGATAAAGAGAGGTTTTGAAACTTTTTGTTTCCATTTTTCAGCATTTACATATCAGTAACATGTCTATCCATCATGTGATTTCCATAATTCCACAAATTTTCCTTCTTGTTATTGCAATTTTGATATTAAGGAGTGTAATTCTCTTCTAAATAGGATACCAGTTGAATTCCTTAGAAATAAGGCAGAGGTTAGGGTTAGGTTAGGGTTCCAGAGGGTCACTGTACAGTTGTAGATGGACTTCTACGTTGGCATTCAGGCATAGTACAATGTATGGCACATACTGTAGATATACAGTAAACCTTGGATTAAGAGTAACTTGGTTTGGGAGCATTTTGCAAGACAAGCAGAGGCTTTTAAAAATGTGTAACTTGGTTTAAGAGCAATGCTTTGCAATAAAAGCAAATACTCACTGTGCACATGTCCGGTTCCATCCTTTCACCGCACTCTGACCCACTCTGGAGGTAACTATCTTTACTGTACAGTTCAGTATATACTACCGTATTTTTCAGACTATAAGACGCACCGGACCATAAGACGCACCCTGGTTTTAGAGGCGGAAAATAGGGGAAAAAAAATTTTAAGCAAAAAATGTGGTCATGACACACTGTTATGGGGCGAGGATCTGCTTCTGACACTATGATGGGGGTAATGTCCCTAAATTCTCTGCTAAGGTACCCCATCCTGGTATATGCCCTCATCCTGCTATATACTGCCATCCTGGTTTATACCCCCATCCTGCTATATACCCTCATCCTGCCATATACCCCCATCCTGCTATATACTGCCATCCTGCTATATGGCCCCATGCTGCAATATACCATCATCCTGCTATATTACCCCATGCTCCTATATGGCCCCGTGCTGCTATATTACCCCATGCTCCTATATGGCCCCGTGCTCCTATATGGCCCCGTGCTCCTATATGGCCCCGTGCTCCTATATGGCCCCGTGCTCCTATATGGCCCCGTGCTCCTATGTGACCCCGTGCTCCTATATATCATGTATCCTGTATCAGACAAAAAACAAACGTTTATACTCACCTTTCCTCGCTCCATGCAGCATTGCTACTCCCCCTGTCTGTGGCGGCAGCAGCACCGCTTAGCTGTGTGGAGCCATCACCGGTCACTTCCGTGCAGCGTCACTCATCCTCCAGTCTGTGGTGGCAGCAGCACCGCTTACCAGCGTGGAGCCATCACCGGTCACTTCCGTGCAGCACGCGATCTCCTCCTGTCTGCCGGTCAGCTGACCTGCGTGACTAGCGGCGCACAGCGATGACGTCATCGCTGTGCTCACTGCTTTCTACACAGATCAGCTGACCGGCAGACTGGAGGAGATCGCGGTGCTGCACGGAAGTGTCTGGTGAGTTTACTTATTCACTGCCCCCCGCGCTGATGATGATGCGCGGGGGGCAGTGAATACAGCCGCACATGATCACTCCAGGCTGTAGTTGCCAGGGGTGATCACGGCCGGCTGTTAATTATGTGCGCACCCCCCGCCCATCACGCTGCCCACCTGTCAGTGATGGCTTCAGCGCTGAGAGCTGGGCGGGAGGATGAAATGAGTGGGCCCACGTCGTCACGGCAGGCGCTGCTCGAGCCCCTGATGGCCCGCTCCACCGCAGCACCCTCATTCCCGGCTGCAGCCCTATAGTCAGACCATAAGACGCACCCTCAACTTTCCCCCAACATTTGGGGGGAAAAAAGTGCGTCTTATGGTCCGAAAAATACGGTATATAGCATGTCTATGAATTTGCATTTGTGGATACAGCACTGTACTTTCTTTCTAATAACTAGTATAGCACATTGCTTGTCCTGTATGTAATTGCCTGTGCAGTATTCCTACCCCAGATTCGGTTTAGTTCTGTCCTTATTTTGGGGAGAATAGATTTGGGGTGTTTTTTGTGTATTGTACTAGAATAAAGATTGTCATATCCATACATCATTTTTTCTCTATACTGTACCTCCCACACACCAACAATTCTATTGTAAGCAAATTTGCAGATTTATTTGTGTTATATGTTTTTACTGTACAGTATTTTGTATAGTGTACTGTAATAATTTTATGAATACAGTACATTTTGTATTACTGTAAAAAAAAATTGTATAAATACAGTAAATATTTTTGGGTTGTGGAACGATTTGTCCGCATTTCCATTATTTCCTATGGAAAAATTTGCTTTGATATAAGAGTACCTTGGTTTAAGAGCACAATCCTGGAACCAATTATACTCGTAATCCAAGGTTCCACTGTATATGTTTTTGACGTATGCATCCAATGTGTATGTCTGTGTTGCCCTAAGTGATCTATACACAGCACTCTGTGTCTATGTGATGTATATATACGTCAGTCTCTGTCTCCTATGTGATGTATATACAGCAGTCTTGGTGTCTCCTAAGCTATGTAAATACAGCAGCCTCTGAACAGGCAGGTCCCCAGCTGCTTCTCCCCAGTCGCTGTCCTGGACGGACAGGTCTCTTCCTATGTGCACATATAGGCAGAGATCTCAGCACAGAAACATTTATTTTTTTACACATCCAATTGTGTAACTTATTACTATTCCAACATCTATTGATTAAAACGTACTGTGTTTGTGGGAAACTCCCTTTAATTCCATAGGGACTTGTGCGCCTTCATCCAATGCGCCGTCGGGTGCCATATCCATAGGGCTATTCCCAGCTCCTGCACCAGTAACACTTGTATGCGACTTATTACAATGTTTCGCCATTCAGTTTCTTTTCCTTTGGAATCTGAAAAGCAAAAACAATCTATATGACACTGTGACGTGACGTGATGTAGATGGGGTCAAGGCCTGATTTGTATATTTTTTTTTTCTCTGAAGTCCTACAAAGATTACTTGTTGTTAGCAACACAATTCTCCATTTTGCTTTAGGTGTGATTAGAGAAAAACATGTAAATTAATGGAGAAATAAAGAGAATTTTAAAGATCTGCGTAAGGGTATGTGCGCACGTTGCTTTTTACCTGCTTTTTACCTGCTTTTTTGCTGCTTTTTCTTCTGCGCTGTTTAATGCCAAAATGGATGTGTTCTTCTATTCAAGCAAAGTCTATGGGAATTTGGGTTTCTTGTTCACACTATGTTGTTCAAAATGCTGCCTTTTTGTGGCAGAACTTTGGTCAAAAACTCAGCTTTGCAGTGCAAAACCCAAATGGCAAAAACAATTGACATGTTGCTTCTTTGAAAAGCTGAGTTTCTGACCAAAGTTCTGCCACAAAAAGGCAGCATTTTGAACAACATAGTGTGAACAAGAAACCCAAATTCCCATAGACTTTGCTTGAATAGAAGAACACATCCATTTTGGCATTAAACAGCGCAGAAGAAAAAGCAGCAAAAAAGCAGGTAAAAAGCAACGTGCGCACATACCCTAATTCCCAAAGTAAGTAGTTCTCCCCTTTGTATTGGGCCCCACAGTGACCCCTAGATGTGGATTTGCAGCCCCTTCTTGCATGCAGTGTCGGTGCGCTGCTCGCCCTCCTGTGCGCTCAGTATAGGGCTGCAGGGGACAGCACAAAGCTGTAGTTTGCTTTTCCCGAATGTTGTGTGGACCTCTCCCATTCAGGATGGGGCTCTACTGAGCCTATTCTCAGGATTGTGGGGTCTCAGCAGTTAAATTGTGACTTTGAAAAGTCCCCCTTATTAAAATATGTCTATTTGAACTATGTATTGTAACTTGTAGTACACGGCTGGTGTACCCTACCTGACTATTTGGGATTTGTGAGATCTAAGATCTCTGTGTCAGAAACCTCCTGCAATCACTCCTTATGTGACCAGATTGCCAAACTGTGGCGGTGTTCACTGTCGCTGCCCCCTCTGATCTGCGTCTGGGTGGGCAGACACATGACCACATGCATGTACGGTAATTTGCATAGTTGTGGTCACAGGCAGACTAGTCTCATCCAGCTTATCTCAATTTTCCTCCATTGAAAGAGGCGCAGGAGTCTTGTCGACTCGTGACCGTAAATATGCAAATCACACGTGGTCATGTGACTGCCCATCAACATGGCATATACAGGAGATTCGTGACTATGTACACATCACACACTGTCAGGATACAGGAAGGTGACTCTCCATCCCCTTATATCAAACATATTACCTGTCCCGTACTTTTCTTCTGAAACTGGACAGCCCCTTTAAGTTGGGCCTTATCCAGATGTCGGTGTTGCAAATACTTGTTCTATGCGTGTATCTCGTGGATACCACATGCACCCGTTATAGTCTATGGTGCTATTCACTTGTCTATGCTTTTTCACTGCCCGTGAGTTTGTGCAAAACTCATGGAAACATGTTAGATTTTTTTCTTTGGCAGCACAGATTAAAAGTATCAATACAAGTCTATGGGTCTGTGAAAATCACGTACAGCGCACGTATGGCTTCGGTGCATAGTCCATGTGCTCTCCGTGATTAACACTTTAACACTGCAAAGGATAGGAGAAGCTTTGTCATTTATTTATTGAAACTCACTAATAACGCTGATGGTAAAACTGACTCTGACCAAAGACTTTAGCCAGTAACAAACACTGGTGACCCTCGGATCCATAACACTGGTGACCCTCTGATCCATAACACTGGTGACCCTCTGATCCATAACACTGGTGACCCTCGGATCCATAACACTGGTGACCCTCGGATCCATAACACTGGTGACCCTCGGATCCATAACACTGGTGACCCTCGGATCCATAACACTGGTGACCCTCGGATCCATAATACTGGTGACCCTCGGATCCATAACACTGGTGACCCTCGGATCCATAACACTGGTGACCCTCGGATCCATAACACTGGTGACCCTCGGATCCATAACACTGGTGACCCTCGGATCCATAACACTGGTGACCCTCGGATCCATAACACTGGTGACCCTCGGATCCATAACACTGGTGACCCTCGGATCCATAACACTGGTGACCCTCGGATCCAAAACACTGGTGACCCTCGGATCCAAAACACTGGTGACCCTCGGATCCAAAACACTGGTGACCCTCGGATCCATAACACTGGTGACCCTCGGATCCATAACACTGGTGACCCTCGGATCCATAACACTGGTGACCCTCGGATCCATAACACTGGTGACCCTCGGATCCATAACACTGGTGACGCTTGAACCTTTTTTTTTTTTTTTTTTCTTACATATGTGAAAAACACTGACGTCTGAATGAGACATGAATGTGATTTCTTGCAGTCAAAGAATTTCTTTGAGGAGACAACTAGATGGATGGGACAGGAGTTTGGAGGTGATTGGATCGCAGTTTGTAGGGTGGTGACATGACTGGTGAGCGCCGTCCAACTATTGCACCTGTTTGACCTCGCACAAGGGTGAGCGAGCCGATATCCCGAGTGGCTGCACGGCGCTTATCACTGTTAGCACTTGGACCTTGGCCTAGGAGAAGTCTGAACCCATATGCCCCTTTATGAAATCAAGACACCAGACAGCAGGGGCTTGAAGAAGACGTGTACCATACATGCTGCGGCCATTTCTCTGTTTCCTGCAGCAAGTGGTTGTACTGTCGTGCAATGTTTCAGTGTATTACGGTAGATTGTTTTCTAATAATGGGTTTTTATGGCACGATCCAGGACACTAATCTTCCCCGATCAGTAATGTACAAGTCAATCTGTGACCGTTTAATGCTGACCTGCCCAGATGTCACAATATATACCGTAATATACACACACAGCTCGGGCAAAAATGAAGAGACCACTGCAAAATGTTCTGTTTTTCTGATTTTTCTCTTTTATAGGTATATTTTTGAGTGAAATGTAAATTATTCTTTTATTCTATAAACTACTGACAACGTCTCCGAATTTCTCAGCAATACATTTTGTATTTTCTGAAAATGAGAAATTGTCAAAATAACAGAACAATGCATTGCTTTCACACCTCAAATAATGCAAAGAAAACAAGTTCATAATCATTTAGAAACAACAATACTAATAATGTTTTACCTCAGGGAGGGTTCAGAAATCAATATTTTGTGAAATAACCATGATTTGTAATCACAGCTTTCATGCGTCTTGGCTGCTTTCCACCAGTCTGTCACACTGCTTTTGGGTGACCTTTTGCCACTCCTGGTGCAAAAATGTAAGCAGTTCTTCTATGTTTGATGGCTTGTCCATCTTCCTCTTGATTATATTCCAGAGGTTTTCAATGGGGTTCAAGTCTGGAGAATGGGCTGGCCATGACATGATGTAGGGGTCCTTCATCCACACATTGACCTAGCTGTGTGACATGACACATTGTCCTGCTGGAGAAATCAGTCCTTAGAGTTGGGAAACATTGCCTGAGAGGAAGAAAGCAACTGTTTTTCCAGGATAACCATGTATGCGGCTTGATTCATACGTCCTTCGCAAAGTTTAATCTGCCCAATTTCACTTGTTGCCACCCCGATGACTGAAAGTCCGAGGCTGCCGGGAAGAATAAATTTAATTTCCTCCGGGCAGCAGGGCTCTTGGCGCCAGATCGCTTCAGAATGCTGATAACCTGTAGATTAACCCCATTATCTGCAGCATAATGGCTTTTGTTATTTTAACCTGACAGGTTCCCTTTAATACGATCCTTCTGTGCCCTAGTGGCAGGTGGTATGGCTTGTTTTATTTGTATGTTTTTCACTTAGGAGGATGACTTTAGAATAAAAATGAGAAAATGCATTTTAAAGGTTTTTGTATTTTATATTATTATATTTTTGGTGATCAGGGCATGGGAATGCCTCAGAATGAAAGGTTTTTTCGTACAGCGACCCTATAGCCCCTGCTGCAATAGAGCCTTGAGTAGAGTATCTCACTTCAGCGATACGATATTTCAGCGATACGATATTTCAGCGATACGATATTTCAGCGATACGATATTTCAGCGATACGATATTTCAGCGATACGATATTTCAGCGATACGATATTTCAGCGATACGACATTTCAGCGATACAATATTTCAGCGATACTAATATTTTACACATTGTAATAAACAATTTTTTTTGTTTGCTCTGCAGGAAAAGTAATGGGAGACGATCGACCTTTTGTGTGCAGCGCCCCCGGCTGCGGACAGGTAAGAGACACTTAGTTGTTCACTTCTTTTGGTTGGTAGTTTTTCTTCTGCTTGTGAGGGATGAGGAAGGATCACTGTCTGTTCCCACAAGCTTGATAGCCACACATATTGCTGAGAAATCATACATTAAAAAGGCACCTGTCCCCAGGTCAGAAGTGGACAGTATGTGTTCTTATGTTATGTTCTCGGCTCCACGGCGTGGTTAGCTTTTTTTGTGGGGGGGTTTAATCCTCCATAAGAAACATGGGTCTTTTTATTTAGTGCTAATATTTATGGTGTTTATCAAGGGAACGTGGCTCAGTGTAATAATGTAATGAGACCATAAAAATGAACACTAAATAAAGTGTCCCATATCATTAGAACCGGATGGTGGATTTAAAAAAATAAAATAAAACAAAAACTGAATGATCAGGTGTGCAACGGGAATAAAATAAGAGCAAAAACTGTCCACTTTTGAGCTGGTGAGAGGTCCTGTTTAATAAAGTGACAATGTTATCAGCATTGTAATAATAGCCCCGTCAAGATGGCCATTTATCGCTTTTCCATGCTGCAGCTTTGAGCTTAGGATCTGGTCACTTCTGCGTAGGTCAGTGCCACTGTTCTGTTTCATAACTAAAGTGCCAGATCCTGAATCAATCTTGTCCGATAGACCCCTTTAACTGTAATGGGATTTCAATCATGGAACCTGTCTTTTTTTTGTTTTTGTTTTCTTTGTCCTTTTTAACATGGAGTCCATGACAGGGCCTCCGCTCTGCCATGCTTATGAATCTTCAGCTTTTTCTGAACGACTTGTTGTTTATGGTCGATTCATGAATCTTGTTGTTTCAGTCCTCGTCTGAGCTTCTATTCTCATGGAAAGCAAATCTGTTGTTTTCCTCTTCGCCCATGACAGCACCACCTAACTAAGGGTGCTGTCATGGGCTACTGAAAATCACATTACCGGTAAGTAATTAAGATTTTGGTATGGACAACTTTTTAACTGTTTCTGGACTGCCCATGGACTATAAACATCCATGCAGTCCATTGTTTACACTGTACTAATGTACTAAAATGTTGTTAAAAAAGCAGTTTTCATAAGATGATGCAGCTTTTGAAGTGATAGTCAGCTGTCAGACACAGCCAGACTCCCCACAGAGAAGACCTACATGGTTTATTACCATGTTTACTTTTTGAGTCTTTGTATACGTATCAAAAAAGCACTGTGGAGCCGGCAGTCATGTGATTGTTGGGTGTAGGGAGGGAACATTAGCTGCTCTGTTTTAGGAGGTCAGGTCAGCTATGCTGCCAGGAAACTAAGTTTTCCCTATAACTGGAGATAATATATCAGCCCCAGTTACAGGGGAAATTAGACCTGTGGAAAGCTTTCTGTTCAATGGGAGCATCTTTAGAATTTTTTTTACTAAATTGGACTTGTTGATGTGGAGTGTAGCGCAATTTATTCATGTGTTTCTATCATTAAATTTGAAACTTTGAGTCCAGTTCCTTTTACAGCCTTGTTTGGATTCTGAGCAGATTGCACAAAAAGTAGTTTATTTTTTTTTTATTTTGTTTCAATGTTTTAAAATAATTTCTACGGAAAGGTGAACTCAATTTTTATTTTATTTATTTATTTTTTGCAGTGGTTCTTTTGTAGCCTTAAAAAATACACATTTCCTATTTTTCTTTAAATTTTCTTTAACAGCCAAAGTCCTCATTCAGACGTCTGTGTTTTTCTCGTGTCCCACAAATTATCTCATCTGGGATAAGCCGATGTCAGGGGTGTTCCACATGGACTTCTTTTCTTCTCATTATTAAGAATATCTGCCAAGCTGTTGATTGCCTGCTATCAAAAGTGTGCATCCATGTTTGCTACAATCATTATGCTAGATTTCTCCTTAGTTTTAGACTTTTTCAGCTAAGGACCGGTTCCCATGTCCAGTTGTCATCCATTTGTAATGGATCCTTGACTCCCCACAAATGGAGCAAAAATGGATTTAAAATGTAATCTATCCATTATGGTCAATTACCCATCAGCTTCAAATAATGGACCCAGTTGCTCTGTGTTGGGCTAGGTTCACATCTCCGTTGTTTTGCATCAGTCACAATCCGCCGCTCTGATAAACAACGCAATCCGTTTGGCGGATTCCGTTGTTTCCCATAGACTTATATGAGCGGCGGATTGTGACTGATGCCCTTGCATTGCATCCTCCGCCCGACTGATCAGTCGTGGAACAACTGACCGTCGGGCGGCAGGAATGCAGAGTGTAATGTTTTTTTGAGCAGCGGAATCCTTAGGATTTCGCTGCGCATGCTCTCTCTCGCCGGCCGAACGATCAGCTGATCACCCAGCGGTCGGCTAATGAGAGCGATCGGCTGATCACCCGGCGGCCGGCTAATGAGAGCGATCGGCTGATCACCCGGCGGCCGGCTAATGAGAGCGATCGGCTGATCACCCGGCGGCCGGCTAATGAGAGCGATCGGCTGATCACCCGGCGGCCGGCTAATGAGAGCGATCGGCTGATCACCCGGCGGCCGGCTAATGAGAGCGATCGGCTGATCACCCGGCGGCCGGCTAATGAGAGCGATCGGCTGATCACCCGGCGGCCGGCTAATGAGAGCGATCGGCTGATCACCCGGCGGCCGGCTAATGAGAGCGATCGGCTGGTCACCCGGCGGCCGGCTAATGAGAGCGATCGGCTGATCACCCGGCGGCCGGCTAATGAGAGCGATCGGCTGATCACCCGGCGGCCGGCTAATGAGAGCGATCGGCTGATCACCCGGCGGCCGGCTAATGAGAGCGATCGGCTGATCGTTCTCACTCATGTTTTACAACGGAATCCGACAATGAATTCTTATTCTTGTCATCCGTTGTCAAGCAACGCATGTGACTGATGAAAAACAACTGAAATGTTCACCTAGCCTTACTGAGTGGATGGAATAGTTGATGCAGCTGAAATACTTATAGCAGATCTAAAGGAGGGAAACGATAAATATGTTGTGACACTTCCATTCAAATGAATGATTGCGGAAACATTTTATTTCTACTTCGTTACTCCAAAACCTGAAATATCTACTGCCCGTGGAATAGAGGTTCCATAACATAACGTCTTGTGCTGGAAGATCAGTATTTTACATTGAACTGAGCCTATGGTTTCACTTTTAACTACACTTCTGAGGCTCAAGGGTTTATCTGAGACTTTAGGAGGTTTTTGGCTCAGTGGTTTAGCAACTACCTCACGGTAAGTTCTTATTACCTGCCTGTCCTGTCCTGATACCATCTCTTCTGTCTGAGTGGACACGGGCCGCTCTGCTCCTACCGGCGATTATGCGGCTTCCGGTGACATCACGCTGACAGAGCAGCTTCTTTTCTTCTGCGCTGCTTTGTTGATGGGGCATCTCTGATGATGATGTGCTGATTGACAGCCAGCTGATCTGCTCCTTAACTGACCCGGCTGTGTATGCGCATGACATCGGCAGGGACGCCCCACTAATACCACAGAGCGAAAGTGAAAGAGCTGCTCTGTTGATGTGAGGTCAGGTGAAGAAGCAGAATCCCCGACTGACCCAGAACAGATCCATCTCAAGGTAGGTCAGTAAGTACCGACCAGTGAGGTCTTAGCTCCATAACAAAAAAAAAAAAAGACCCCAAAGTCCCAGATAATACCTTTTTAAAAAGAACCTGTCACCACTTTTTTGGCGTATAAGCTGCGGCCACCACCACCGGGCTCTTATATACACATTCTAACATGCTGTTTATAAGAGCCCAGGCCTCTGTGAGAATATAAAAAACACTTTATAATACTTACCTAACGGTTGCGCAGTGCGCCATATGGGCGTCTCCATTGTCCGGTGCTGGCGCCGCCTCTTTTGGCCATCTTTGTCCTCTTTCTGAAGCCGCGGTGCATGACGCATCTACGTCATACACACACGCCGGTCCTGCGCAGGCGCACTACAATACTTTGATCTGCCCTGCTCAGAGCAGATCAATGTGCGCCTGCTCAGGACCTGAATGCCGGCGAGTGTAGATGACGTCAGACGTGTCATACACCCCGGCTACAGAAAGAGAACAAAGATGGCCAAAAGAGGCGGCGCCAGCATCGGAAAACGGAGACGCCCATATGGCCAACCGCGCGACCATTAGGTAATGCGGGCGTCACACGGTATGATATATCGGGCGATATGTCGACTGGGTCACGTCGTAAGTGACGCACATCCGGCATCGTTTGATATATCGTAGCGTGTGACAGCTACGAGCGACTGTGAACGAGCAAAAATACTCCCCTTATCGTTGCTCGTTGACACATCGCTCATTTTCAAAAAGTCGTTTCTTCTTCTGTGCGCCGATAGTTCATTGTTCCCGAGGCAGCCCACATCGCTCCGTGTGACACCCCGGCAACAACGAACACAGCTCACCTGCGTCCTGCCGGCTATGCGGAAGGAAGGAGGTGGGCGGGATGTTTACGTCCCGCTCATCTCCGCCCCTCCTCTGCTATTGGCCGGCCGCTGTGTGACGTCGCTGTGACGCCGAACGTCCCTCCCCCTTCAGAAAGAGGATGTTCGCTGCCCACAGCGAGGTCGCCCGGGAGGTAAGTACGTGTGACGGGGGTTAACAACTTTGTGCGCCACGGGCAACTAATTGCCCATGACGCACAAACGACGGGGGCGGGTACAATTGCTCGTGCGATCGCACGATAGATCGTCCCGTGTGACGCCCGCATTAGTGTTTTTTATATTCTCACAGCGGCCTGGGCTCTTAGAATGCTGTATATAAGAGCCCGGTGGTGGTGGCCGCAGCTTATACGCCAAAAAGGTGGTGACTGGTTCCCTTTAAGTCACTTTTATCTTTTTAACTTCTTGATATCATTTTCTCCATCTACATTTACAACTTCAGAATGTTACTGATTGGCCATACTAACCATAGCGGCAAATGCCAGAGCGGTCTCTTGTATGACTGGTGATAAGAGGCCAGCGTCCGCAGTGCATGTAGGAGCGCCCCCTGCAGGCCGGAGTGACATGAGTGGTAATGCAGCGGCTGATGATTGCTCTTTATTGCATCAGTGATCCGTGTTCGGTCTCCTGGGATTAGCAGTGGAATGTCACATTTTCATTTGTATAGAGCCTCGGTGCAGCTCCCGGCCCTGAGCATCGTTATGCAGGAGAAATGTTGAAGGGACCGCAGTAGTATTGTTTTCAGGAAATGTTTGGTTCCAGCGGTCGGGCTCCCACCAGTCCGCATGCTGACGTATCCTAGCAATATGACTTAAAGGGAATCTGTCAGCGGGTTTTCCCCATGTAATCTGAGGACAGCATGAGGTACGGTTTAAAACACAGTATTCAGTGTTGTCATTTATCACACTGTGTGCAGTTGTTTCCTTCTAATGAAGGTTGTATCACTAGTTGATTATCACTGCTGTGGCTAGCTGGCACAGGAGTCTTGTGTCCAACCGTGCCCCCTCATGTGATAAACATCTCACTGTCTATTGACATTGTAAATAGAGAGCCTGGTGTGGGCGGAGGTAGCTTTCTCAGCTATGCTGCATCCTACAGCTAAGAACTGTGTCACAACCTCTGTACCCAGTAAACGGAGTGATACATCTTTGGATTCAGGGTCTCTTTTCCTACATTAGGCTGCTCTCAGATCAGGCAGCAAATACCTAGTGACATATTCCCTTTTAACTTCTAAGATGGGAATAATCCTTTACAGTGTCTCTGGCACATTTGCTATGTTGATTTAGTTTTTGTAGCGTTCTTGGATATAATGCTTAATATGGCTGTATGGTATACATTTCTAAAAAGTTTTCACAGTTAAATACCGTATGTCGAAAAAGACTAGTTCAACCTTCCTCCACCAGTTCTACATTTTGTCACTAAATCTTTTATAACCGACAATATTGTGTGTAGTGAGGAAATCATCCAGACCTTTTTTAAAAAGTTGTTAGTGTCTGCCTTTACTACCTCTTGTGGTCGGCACTCCACAGTCTGACTGCTCTAACTGTAAAGAACCCTTTCCTATTTAGCTGCCGGAATCGCTTTTCTTCCACTCGCAGTGAGTGCCCCCTGGTCCTTAGTACTGTCTTTGGAAGAAATAAGTCATGTGCCAGTCCTTTATATTGACCACACATATATTTATACATATAAATGAGATCTCCTCTGAGACGTCTTTTTTCTAAGCTAAACATATCTAACTTTTTCACCTATCATCATATGGGCGGCCTCCATTCCTTGTAGTAGTCTAGTTGCCGCCTTTGAACTGACTCTAACTTCTGAATGTCCTTTTTAAAATGTGGAGCCCAAAACTGGATCCCGTATTCCAGATGTGGCCTTACAAGTGATTTATAGAGGGGTAACAATACGTTGGGATCACGGGATCTAATCTCTCTTTTTATACACCCTTGAATCTTGTTTGCTTTTGCAGCTGCTGCTTGACATTGAGTGCTGCTGCTCAGCTTATTTGTAATGAGAATACCCAAGTCCTTCTCCTGTTCTGTAGTCCCGAGTTTACTTCCATTTAATGTATATGCAGCTATAGGATTACTCCGTCCTAGGTACATTAGATCTCATTTGCCAAGTATCTGCCCATTCTGACATCTTATCCAGATCTTTTTGTAATATTATACTATCAAGGTCAGTTTTTAATGTCCTACATAGTTTGGGGTCATCAGCAAAGACTGACACTGTACTATCAATCCCATCCACAAGGTCATTAATAAAGAGATTAAAAAGAATCGGTCCAACCACAGATCCCTGCGGTCCCCACTGCTGACTATGGCCCATTTAGAGAATGTACCATTTATGGCTACTCTTTGTTTCCTATCTTTTAGCCAATTCCTTACCCAGTTGCATATAGTTTCCCCTAGTCCTTGCTTCTGGAGCTTTAGTATAAGGCTATTATGTGGTACAGTATCAAATGCCTTTGCAAAGTCCAAATAAATCACATCAGCTACATTACCAATATCCAAATTTGCAGCTACCTTCTCATAGAACCCCAACAGGTTGGTTAGACACGACTTATCTTCCATGAATCCATGCTGGCTGTCAGTTAGTATATTATTCTCTCTAATATAATTGTTGCATGTCATCCCTTAAAATGCCCTCAAAAACTGATCATTAATTTTCTTGTTTTAATATAGGATATTTAAAGGGAACCTGTGACCAGATTTGGTGACTATAAGCTGTGACCACCACCAATAGGCTCTTATATACAGCGTTCTAACATACTGTATATAAGAGCCCAGGCCGCTCTTTAGAATGTAAAAATCACTTTGTAGGGCCCTTTCACATTGCGCTTTTACTTACGTTCAATGGTCCCGTCGGGGCATATGTCCGAATCGCCCCTCCCCCACACTGCAAAACGTGTTTCGGACACAAGTGCCGACAGGTCCGTTGCCTATATAGTAATGTTACTAGTACATATACTAGTAACGTGATCGATTTACATTCGGGTGTCCGCCTGCAGAAAACATATGTGCAAAAATGGTGCAAGACAGAGCACACGCTAACGGAGTATGCTCCATTTATAGTCAATGGCCCTGTCTGCGCATGCGTCCGAAACATGTTTTGCGGTGTGGGGGTGGGGCAGTTCAGACGGATGCCTCGACAGGACCACTGCATGGAAGTGAAAGTAGCCTTACCTAAATGGACGCTGCGGTGGAGTTGGGTCATACGGGTGTCTTCGTTCTCCGGTGCCGGCACCTCCACTTTTGGCCATCTTTGTCCTCCTTACGAAACGGGGTGCATGACACGTCCAACGTCATAAACACTCGCCGGCATTGAGGTCCTGAGCAGAGGGCAGATCAAAGTATAGTAGTGCGCCTGCGCGGGACCGGCGAGTGTGTATGACGTAGGACGTGTCATGTACACAGGCTTCAGAAGGAGGACGAAGATGGCCGAAAGAGGAGGCACCGGAGAACGGAGACACCCATCTGACCCAACTCCACCGCATCGACCATTTTAGGTAAGTATCATAAAGTGATTTTTTACGTTCCACAGCGGCGTGGGCTCTTATATACAGCATGTTAGAATGCCGTATATAAGAGCCCGGTGGTGGTGGCCGCAGCTTATAGGATCCAAATCTGCTGACCAGTTCCCTTTAAAAACAATCTTTCACTAGGTTTTGTGCTGCCCTATCTGAGATGCTCCTAAAGTAGGGGCAGAGACCCTGATTCTAACTCTGGATCACTTAGTGAGGTTTTTGCTGCCATTTAGATCACGGTTTTATCAGCTGCAGCTCTGTTAGTCCTCTCAAGCATGAGCACCTGCTGAGCAGCCCTTGGTATTCATAAGGTGCTACTTTCCTTACTCCCCCTACCTCCTCACTGTAGCTGATTGGCAGTTTTCTGCCTATGCACAGTATAAGCAGACAGCTATCTCTCAGCAGTGGGGTCAGTTTAGATACAGCTCATCACTGAGAAGACTAGCAGAGCTGCAGCAGTTAAAACAGCGATTTTATCAAAACTACATCAAGAGCCCAGTAGATGATACAATCTGTGGGAGAGACTGGCAGATTCCTTCACATGCTATAGATAAGTTTTATTTGCATGCATTATGTATCATTTTATTTTCTCAGTATATTTAGATCTCAGTCTGATCTTTGCTTTACCAGCATCTGGTGGTGCCCGGAACAATGTGATTCTTCAGACCCCAGCGCTGCTCTGTGTATACTGTGGAAATCACACCTGTTCCATAGAGATTAGTGAGCTCTATTAATACTGCAATGCATACGTTGGCTTCTTCTCTTAGAACACAATATATTGCCGTTGTTGGGTTTATACTGCTTGCAGGTTACAGTTCAGGTAAATCCAATAAATTGTACGTAGGGTGCAGGGGCTGAAGATGGGTGAAAGTTTTGGCATTTGCAGTATCTCCCGCCTGGCTCATCCCAGAACATTCTGATCACTTGTCCCTTGAGGAGGGCAGTGTTGAATGGAGATATAAACATCTTATGGTTGCTAGGTCTCTTCTTGCTGTTATTTTTGGACTTGGCTCTCCGATCACCAGCAAATTCACAGCTGAGAACTGAAAAGCAACCCTACCTCAGTCAACCCCTGAGAGGCCTTCTCTACGACTGTCCTTAGCCCCCTTCTGTGCGTCCTATACCCAGCATTAATGAGAATACTGTGTTTTTCCAAAAATAAGACCCGTCTTTTATACTTTTTTTTTTTTTTTTTTGACCCCCAAAAAGTCCTAGGGCTTATTTTCGGGTAGGTCTTATTCTTAGGGAAACACGTTTTGGGGTAAATTTATAATACCAGACCCTCGACGTCTGCGTGGCTCCTGTGATCTTCAGTGGGCGCTCCCAGCAGGTATGCTCCACGTGGTCCTCCCCTGCTTCTGGCCAACACACTCACTCACATACATCAGATCGCACACTCCTACTTGTGCACATACACACACATTAGATCACACACTCATATCAGATTGCACACACACTCACCACATTCAGCGATACTGATTGCTTCCGGCAGGGGAAGGTGGGATGCAGTGCAGTGGAGCGCAAGGACCTGCGGTGGAACGCATGGAGGACTCGGCGGTGGAATGCATCGATGCCTTCCATCACAGGTCCTCTGTGTTCCACTGCACTGCATCCCACCTTCCCCTCCCGGAAACAATCTGTCTCACCGAATGTGGTGAGTGCGTGTGTGCGATCTGGTGTGTGTGTGTGTGTGTGCGCGCGATCTGATATGTGTGTGTGTGTGTGTCCTCCACAGGTCCCCCCGTTCGGCATCTGGTAAGAATGATTTGGGGTCATCTTTCTTTTCTCTTTTTGGAGTGTCTGCTTTCTATAATGAAGTGTCCTGCAGTATTCTTTTATTAGCTACATGGACACTTCATTATTGATCTGCAACTACGGCTTATTTTTGGGGTAGGGCTTATATTTAAAGGGGTGGTTCACTGCTTAGCTTTACTAGCCACATCAATGTAACTAGACAAAAAGACTGACAGCACTCCCAAACTGAGAGTGCCGTCAGTCTTTTTGTCTAGATTAATGAGGGTCATACCTCTTGACGGTGCACCCCTCTCCCACTAGCCACTGGTGATTTTATTCACTATAGCAGGTTCCCGCTTGCTCATACACAGGAGATTTTTAAACCCAGAGAGAGGTTTTAGTTCAGAGTAGGTTCCCAGTTATGAGAAATGCCTTGACGTGGCGACTGGGCAGATAACAAAATAGACGTTTTTGAACTCTAAATATCTACATTTTTTTGTAGCTTTCCTTTAGCAGTAATGCATGTCTATATTCTTACATTCACGGTCTTCATGTTTTAACATTTGAGTGCAATGGTCTCTTTTTTTTTTTTTGCACATTGAGATACCGTTCAGAAACAAGGCTTCTCTCAGATACCTTGTGTTGGCAATAGTGCCTGTGAGCAGCGTTATATTGCGTACCGCTCATCCACATCACATGACCCCTGGGCTCCTCTGTAATCACCGAGGAGGGCCCCTGTCTCCCTGAGCCTTAGGGGTACTTCTCACATAGTGAGATCGCTGCTGAGTCACAGTTTTTGTGACGCAGCAGTGACCTCATTACCAATCTCGCTGTGTGTGACACTGAGCAGCGATCTGGCCCCTGCTGTGAGATCGTTCCTCATTACACACAGTGCTGTTTCATTTTTTGTACGTTGCTCTCTCGCTGTGAAGCACACATCGCTGTGTGTGACAGTGAGCGAGCAATGATCTGGATGTCCAGGGAGCAGGAGCCGGCTTCTGTCAGCCTGCGGTAAGCTGTAACCAACGTAAATATCGGGTAACCAAGCGAAGTGCTTTGCTTGGTTACCCAATATTTACCTTGGTTACTAGCGTATGCCGCTCTCAGGCTGCCAGTGCCGGCTCCCTGCACACGTAGCCAGAGTACACATCGGGTAAATAAGCAAAGCTGTTTGCTTATTAACCCGATGTGTACTCTGGCTAGGAGTGCAGGGAGCCAGCGCTAAGCGGTGTGCGCTGGTAACCAAGGTAAATATCGGGTAACCAAGCGCTTGGTTACCCGATATTTACCTTAGTTACCAAGCGCAGCATCGCTTCCACGCGTCGCTAGGGGCTGGTCGCTGGTGAGATCTACCTGTTTGACATCTCAACAGCGACCATGTAGCGACGCACCAGCGATCCTGACCAGGTCAGATCGCTGGTGGGATCGCTGGAGCGTCGCTAAAGTGTGACGGTACCCTTACACCGAAAATGCTGAAAATTCCTGCTAGGGCTTAGTTTTGGGGAGGGCTTACTTTTAGAAAAACAGTGTTTATATATTTTATTGTTCATGAAGGCCCCCAACTAGGTTTGTAATCCTTTAAAATGAGAATTAATTCAATCTTTGCCTTTCTTAGGATGTAATCTGTAATTTTTATAAAATATAGGGGTGAGTTTCCTTATAACCCCTCCTGCCAAAAATTCTGTATCTTGTAAAGTATATCTTGCTAAAAGGTTTTTTTTAAACCATCTCAGTCATGAATGTGTTAATAAAACAATTTTGCATGATTATTTTTTTTTTATCTGTGCATAATTCGGGCTTGCATGCTATGAAATAACCTGACATAACCACGTTTTATGAATGGTGCAATACACAGGATTTAGTATTTTTTTATTTAACTTGGTATTATGTTTTCTCAGCATAACCACAGTTTAATGGACTGTATGGCACCAAAGTGACTAGACGGCATTAGGCAATTGCCAGGATTTTCACCTCCATCATCGATGACCTCAATGAGTTTCGTGTCTTCTGAAATGTGCTTTCTTTTTATTTAAGGAACGAAAAGGAAAATAAGTTTAAAAAAAAAAAAAGATTCCTCCTTGTGCTTAAAATAATCTGTCATCAGGGTTTTTCTACCTAGTCTGAGAGTTGCATAGTGCAGAGACAGCGACCTGGATTCCAGTGATGTCACTTACTGGGCTGCCTAGGGCAGTTTTGATACAATCCCTGTTTTATCTAATGCAGATCTACCAGTTCTCTGAATGCTGAGCGTTGCATAACCCCACCAACACCACTGGTTGGCAGTTTCCTGCCTATGCACAGTATATCAATAATAATAATAATAATATTATAGCACCATTTATTCCATGGCGCTTTACATGTGAAAGTGGTATACATAATAGGGACAAGTACAATAACAATACAAGGCACAGACTGGTATAGGAAGAGAGGACTCTTCTGTGAGGGCTCAGTCTAGAGGGGTGGGTGAGGGGACAGTAGGTGAAGGCAGAGGTGGTCGAGCGGTGTGGAGGATTGGGGGTTACTACAAGTTGTAGGCTTGGCAGAAGAGATGGGTCTTCAGGTTCCTTATGAAGCTTCTCAAGGTGGTCTGATATGTTGTTCCAGAGTATTGGGGAGGCACGGGAAAAATCTTTGATGCGATTGTGGAAAGTGGAGATAAGAGGAAAGGAGAGAAGATCTTGTGAGGATCGGGGGCTACGTGCGGGTAAGACCTGGGAGACTTGGTCACAGGTATAGGGAGGAGACAGGTTGTTGATGGCTTTATGGCCATGGTTAGGGTTTTGAACTGGAGTCATTGGGCGATGGGAAGCCAGTGAAGAGATTGGCAGAGAGGAGAGGCCGGTGTTAGGCTCTGTGCGCACTGGGAAATGGAATTTTCTTGTGAAAATTCCGCATCCTCTCAAAGATTACCGCACCCGCGGTAAAAAACCGCGGGAAACCGCACCCGAAAACCGCATGCGGTTTGCCGCGGTTTTACCGCGGTATTATTCGCGGTATTGCCACGGTTTTGCTGCGTGCGGGTTGGGATGTGCTTTATTGCATTCAATGCAATAAAGCACATGGGGAAAAAAAAAAAAAAAAAAAAGTCATTTAATTCTGAGATAGTAGTAGATAGACAGAAGAATAGATAGAGGGATAGATAGAGGACAGATTGCTGCATTTCCCACGGTCGGCAGTGAGTTCACATTACCGGCCGTGGGAAATGACCGGTAATTACCTCTGCTGTCTGCTGCATTCAGCCTGTGTCTGTGACAGTCGCGGCTGGATGTCAGCAGAGCAGGACGCCGGAGCCGGAGCTGTGGATTATGTCGGAGCTTTGTTTGGGGGCGGTTAATAAAATGGTGAACGAGGCTTGTTGGTTTTATTTAAAATAAAGGATTTTTCTGTCTGTGTGTTTTTTTCACTTTACTTATGGGTTGATCATGTCAGCTGTCTCATAGACGCTGCCATGATCAAGCCTGGGGTTAATGGCGGTGGTCCCCCATCACCATTAACCCCTTGTATTACCTTGCCACCACTGCTACACGGTGGCAAGAAGAGCCGAGGACACGCCGGTATTGTCGCATAATGGATGTGACAGTGCCGGGGCAGCTGCGGCTGATATTCTCGGCTGCCGGAGGGGGAGTGAGGCGGGGGACATTATCCCTGCCCCTCTCCCTCCCCAGCCTGAGAATACCGGGCCGCCGCTGTGTGCTTACCTCGGCTGGAAGGTAAATATGCAGCGGAGCCCACGTTCTTTTTTTTCCTATATTTCCGTTTTCTTTCTATGTGTGTTCTATGTCTGTGATGTGTGTGTGTGTGTGTGTGTGTGTTTACTCTCTGCTCCGCTTCCTCTTCCTGTAATGACATCACTTCCCTGCAAAACCGCAGACAAGCGATGTACATTACCGGAGGTAAACCGCGAAATACCGCAGGAAAACGCAGTGAACCGCACAGAATTTGCTGCCTGCGTTATTCCCTGCGGGATTTCATGATTAACATTGAGTCAATGGAGTGAAATCCCGCAGCGATGTGCGGAAAAGAAGTGACATGCACTTGTTTTTGCTGCGGGATTCCAGCAGCAAAACATGCAGCTGTCAAATTCCGCACAGTGCGCACAGGATTTTTTTTCTCCATAGGATTTGCTGGTGATTCACTGCAGAGATGTTATGAACATTTTCTGCAGCGAAACATGCAGCAAATCCGCGGAAAATCCGCGGGAAAATCCGGTAAGTGCGCACATAGCCTTACGTCACCGCCGGAGTCTGCTCCAGCGACTTCTGCTCCAATCGCCAGGCGACGCCGTGTTCCTGCCGTGGATGGTACTGGTGATGGGAGAGGAGTCGATGCCAGCGGTGGGCGCAGGCTCCGATCATCCACTGGGCTGGGTTAGCTTGGGATCTGCAGTACCGCTGGCTGACTGTGGGTGGCATGTGTCTTCCAGCTGACGTTGCCAGCGTTCAGCTACACCTAATGGGAAGACACCACACCCTTCTTATTCCCCCTCCTGTCACATGACCACTGCCAGAGATAGTTCTGATTTTCCTGGCTCCTGTTACGTCCTATTCTGTTTGGTGATTCCTTTGTGCTGACTTCTGCGTGTTTTCTGACTACCCTTCTGCCTGCTGTTTATGTAACTCGCTGTCCGATCCGGATTTGACCTCTGCTACGTTTGCTGACTACGTCCTTGCCTGCCGATTCTGTCCCTGTTCCGCAATTCCTGGTTTGACCCTGCCTGACGACTACTCTCATCGGACTGCAGCCTTCCACAGGTAGTGATCTCCAGTTCCCTGTGTAATTCCAAATCCCTGTAGAGGGGTTAAAGGGTTTCAGGGTTCTGCGGGTCCTGCTTGGTGAGTGGCTTCCCTCTAGCCTCCCCATTACAGCCCATCTGTGTCTGTGGATCCAGGCAGGCGTTACAGCCGGGAAGTAGCGGGGGGAGAGGTGGATTAGTCGGACAGCATAGTTTAGAATAGATTGTTGGGATGAGAGAGTGTTAAGGCCACTTCACACATAACGACATCGCTAACGATATCATTGCTACGTCAGTTTCTGTGACGAAACAACGACTTCACCCTCGATCTCGTTGTGTTTGACATGTACGAACGTTCCGCCCTCTGCTGTGAGATCGTTGGTCGTTGCTGAATGTCCTGGGCCATTTTTGGCTCGCTGGAGTCCTGCTAGGCAGGATGGATCTGTATGTTTGACACCTACCAACGATCTCGTTAACGACCTAGATGAGAACTTAAAGTGTGACACGTAGGCGTGTAGTTGAGTCACCTTTTCCGCGCCCCCTCTGCACAGATTGGTTGGCGCTGAGTACAGTAAGCAAACACTCGGGAACTAAGGAGGGATGAATCCGGGTGCAGATGCAGCTTCGATCCGAAAAGCAAGCAAGCAACCAGGAACAAAGTACGAATGAATCCGGGTGGAGTCGCAGGTTCAATCCTCAAAGCAAGGCTCAAAAAGAGACAAAGGATGAAGCGATACAAAGTTGCCTTCTTGGCCGGCCGCCTAATCAGAACGCAGTATTGGCCACCAATCGGAGCGGAGGGGTGGAAAAGGCATATGCACGCCTACGTGGCTCACAGCGTCAAACACTATGCCCCTATTCGAGGTCGGAATCCTTACATAGCTGCTGTGTGACAGGGTCGCAACGACCAATTAGATCGTTATACAGGTCGCTGCATCGTTACTAAAGTTGTTGGGAAAATGACTGTGTGACATCTACCAAAGATCTCACAACGATCCGGAAAGTGTGACGTAGTAACGATCTCGTTATGTGTGACTGGTTGCAGGAGTCCACGCGGGAGATAAGGTCTTGCGCTAGTGTTTTTATAGCTTCAAGGCAAAGGTATGTACAAATCCGGGAAATATTTTTCAGGTGGAGGGGTCTGGAGGTGAAGAGGGTTTGGATGTGTGGCTTGAAGGAGAGATCAGAGAGCTGCCAATCATCAGTATGGGCAGAATTATACAAAGCTCAACATGCTGAGAATTGGTAGATCTGCAGCAGATAAAACTGCTTTTCTCAAAACTGCAGCAAGGAGCCCAATAAGTGACACCTAACAGGAATCTGGATCACTGCCCCTGCATTACGCTGCTGTCAGATAGCAAAAATGTGGTCACAGATTCCCTTTAAATGTTATACTGTGCTCTGTGAATGAAATACGCTATCTCTGTTCATATAATTTATTACTTTTTATAGATCTATATACCGTATTTTTCGGACCATAAGACGCACTTTTTTCCCCCCAAATGTTGGGGGAAAGTGGGGGATGCGTCTAATGGTCTGAATGTAGGGCTGCAGGGAATGAGGGTGCTGCAGTGGAGCGGGTCATCGGGGGCACGAGCAGGTTGTAGCAGCCTGCTGTGACCACGTGGGCCCGCTCATTTCATATGCACGCCCGTCCTCCCTCCCATCTCTCAGCGCTGAAGCCGGGGCTGATAGGTGGGCGGGATGATGGGCGGGGACGCGCGCATAATTAACAGCCGGACGTGATCACCCCTGGCAACTACAGCCTGGAGTGATCATGCTCGGCTGTATTCACTGCCCCCCGTGCATCATCATCAGCGCGGGGTGCAGTGAATCAATGTACTCACCGTTCCCCTGCAGCATCGCAATGTCCTCCAGTCTGCCTACCACGCTGTGTGGACTGGAGACTAGCGGTGCGCACGTGTGTCTTCACAGCCGCGCCGGCAGACTGGAGGACAATACATCACAGTGCTGCAGGGAACGTGGCGGGCTCAACACAGCACTGCTGGCACAGACAGGAGGAGCGACGCTGCGTGGAGCGAGGAAAGGTGAGTGTAAACGTTTATTTTTTTTGTGTGTGCCGCAGGATGGGGGTATATGAGCAGGATGATGGCATATAGCAGGATGATGGGGGTATATGAACAGGATGATGGGGGTATATGAGCAGGATGATGGCATATATAGCAGGATGGGAGCACATACCAGGATGCAGTATATAGCAAGATGGGGCTATACCAGGATGAGGGACATAAATATATATACACAAGGCAGGAGGATCATTACCAGGATGCGGCACCTTAGTAGAGAATTTGGGGATATCACCCCCATAACAGTGTCAGCAGAAGATCCTCGCCCCATAACAATGTGTCATGACCACATTTTTTGCTTAAATTTTTTATTTTCCTGCTGTAAAACCAGGCTGCGTCTTATGGTCCGGTGCGTCTTATAGTCCGAAAAATACGGTAATACATTATAATATATAAATGTATAACCTTATTTAGAGCCAGTGATAGGTGTCTGCAGTGAGTCTTCATCCGGCCGGTCTCCACCCCTGCCGACGTGCGGAGCAGATCTGACTGCGCATAATAGAAGAGAATTATAAGCAATATGGTCTTTATATATCTAACATTAATAATATATTTAAATTCTACTTTTCTTCATGACGACACGCCATTCTTTCCATTCTGGTTATAGACGTCTCCATGATTATCTCCCACTGAGAGAGATTGTCTGCAGCTACATAGGCTGATATTGATCCCAATAGGAGATGACTGCAGAAGAGCGCCCCTAGTGGAGACTGCTGAGATTTTGATTACTTTTGCTGATGGTGTTCCCATCTGCACTACATAAAAAATAAAACTGAGCTTGGAAGAATCTACTTTTAGGGGGGGGGGGTGGGGAGGGAGTCCCTAGATCATAAATAATTTGGCCAAAAGCAATCTATGTGTTGAAGGCAAAAGTCAAGAGTCCCATCCTCTGCCGCTCCAGCACTCTTTACATAGTGTTGCTGCGGCAATGACTTACCAGGCTACAAGGGTGATCACAGGAGCAGGTCGTTGGCCTCAGTGGTCTTGTCCTGAAGGCCAGTGATCAGCGGTAGCGGTCATGTGTGAGCAGCAAGTAGTTGCTGCAGTCAAAGAACAAAGACAGCCATGGAGCATTGGAGTATAATGGGTGTTAATGGGGGTTTGCCAAATTTTGATAAGCTTTGAACCTCTTTTAAAGGGAATCTGTCACCAGGTTTTTGCTCCCCCATCCGAGAGCTGCATGATGTAGAGACAAAGACCCTGATTCCAGCGATGTGTCACTTACTGAGCTGTTTGCTGTCATTTTGATAAATCAACGTTTTCTCTGCTACACATCTAGCAGTTATACAGCGCTCATGAATATGCTGGACTACCTCGCAGCACACCAAGTAGTCCTCTAATGATAATCTCCTGCTGATTAACCAGTCATTTTAACAAAACTGCACTAAGCAGCCCAGTAAGTGACATATCGCTGGAATCAGGGTGTCTGTCTCTGCATTATGCTGCTCTCAGATGGGGGAGCAAAATCCTGGTGACAGATTCCCTTTAAATAGTTCCAAATCACTACCCCCACTCAATATACATGGTCACAAAATGGCTACCTTTTGTTTTTAAGACCCTGTCCATTTCCATAGAATCCGTTTTGGGTCTTTTGATTAATGTGGTCCCCACGTGACATTCAAAGGCTTCAATCAAGCTTTTTCCATGATTGCACAAGTCTGCACACTGGATGGAGGATTGGCTTTCGTCCGCCGTTTTATCCTTTTCTAGCATAAAATATCCTTTTCTAATGTTGAGCCGGTCACCGCTGCCTACACTGGAGCGTCCCTGCGACATGTGGCTGTTTGTAATGATGTCGTGTCATTTAAGAAAATTGAAGGGAACATTAATGATAATGGTGAACCTTCATCGAAAAATGTACAGACCCTACAAATAACTGGAGAGAACGAACCTCATAACCTGCTGCGGCATCTCACCAGTGACCAGCCCCCAGCCACCAGCGACGCATGGAAGCGATGCTGCGCCTGGTAACTAAGGTAAATATCGAGTAACCAAGGGCTTGGTTACCCGATATTTATCTTGGTTACCAGCGCACACCGCTTAGCGCTGGCTCCCTGCACTCGTAGCCAGAGTACACATCGGGTTAATAAGAAAACCGCTTTGCTTAGTTACCCGATGTGTACTCTGGCTACGTGTGCAGGGAGCCGGCACTGACAGCCTGAGAGCGGCATACGCTAGTAACCAAGGTAAATATCGGGTAACCAAGCAAAGTGCTTCACTTGGTTACCCGATATTTACGTTGGTTACAGCTTACCGCAGGCTGTCCCCTGCACATTCAGTTCGTCGCTGTCTCGCTGTCACACACAGCAATGTGTGCTTCACAGCGGGACAGCAACAACTAAAAAATGGTCCAGGACATTCAGCAACAACCAGCGACCTCACAGCAGGGGCCAGGTCGTTGCTGGATGTCACACACAGCAACATCACTAGCAACGTCACAAAAGTCGTGCCTCAGCAGCGATGTTGCTTAGTGAGACGTGGCCTTTACCCAGCAACAGACTGTGATTAATTGGACATCATTGCTAGTCTGCAGAAGCGCTTCTGGGGCCATGAACATTTCCACGCTTCAGAATTTCTCCAGGGAGAATGGTCACAACGCTTTTTAATGCAGTAGCACTATCTGATAAAAGTGGTTAAATGTTGCCGAGATCAGCCAATACTTTGCATCTCCTCTCTGGGACTGATATTGAGAATAAAGGTGCGCACTAATCCAGCACTGTATCCCCTTCTTAGTTCTTTTCTTGCACAGCGGTGCCCACCCACCCACCGCGCAAGTGGAACTGTCACAACTCTGTGTAAAAGGATGGGGTCCACTGCAGTTCCCCGAAAAACAGTGAAAGGGCTTTAACTCTTTCATCTTCTAGGGATTTAGAAATTCCCAACTGATCAGTAGTAGCAAATATACTGTCAAGTTTGAAATTCCCAGTGAAAGGAGTATTCCTACAATTGAAAGTTATTCACTTTCCATAGGATAGGAGATTATTTGCTAAGTGCTGGTAGTCCAAGCGCCGGGACCCGCAGTGGTCCCGACAGGTGAGCATGCGCGACCTTTGCTCTATTCATTGTCTATGGGACTGCCGATGAAAGGTGCATACCCCTTTAAGGCAATGTTTACTTATATAGTTTAGTAAAATTTAGCAAGTAGAGAAATACAAAATTTTTAGAATGGGTGTTTCATTTACAAGTCAAGAATGTATAACCACAGAGCTGCATAATGGACATATTCCACATATCTCAGATTCCATCTCCTACGAACCCTCTACAGTTTGCACTTTTTTTTTTATGGGGTCTGTCACTTTGCGATTTTCACACATGCACATTATGCCACTCTCACTCACAGCCCGGGGGCACTAGGAAGCACAGTCATGTCATTACATACAGTGCAGAATTAGATTTAGATTCTTCATCAAACTCCCGACAACTCTGACAAACGGCTCCTCGCACATATTCCTCAACTCCCCAAACAAGTCGTTTGTGTTTTCACTTGTAGGAGACATCCAGGTGTGTTGTCCGTCATGCCTCTGCTCTGTGCCCCGCTCTTTTATCAGTCAGAGGTGAGAATATTTTTAGCATGTGTGTTTTAACAGCGCCGATATCTGACCTTTTCCTTTACCTCTCGGGTTACAAAGTCTGTTGATTCTGCACAGAGATCACAAAAATGGAATTAGATTGTGTTTTCTCTGACAAAATTCCAATGGGGGAGTAAAAAAAGTGATCGTTTGCACACTCCTCCTGTATGGAGATTGCCAATATACGAGGGGCTGCTGATAAGTCTTTGACTTTACCCAGAAAGAAACGAGATAGGATGATGGTGCTTCACATTTATTCCACATACTCTCCACTGATGTCAGCACACTTCTTACATCGGTATTCCAAGTTCTGTAAGCCTAGCAAAAAGAAGGATTTCGGTTGTGCCTCCAACATGGCATCAGAATTGGTGTGAAATTTGGTACCTTTTTGAGGTGTTTCTTCAGGTTTGGAAACAAATGATAGTCGGAGGGACCTAGATTTGGTGAATAAGGTGGGGTGATCAACTAAATGGAAGCCAGCTCTGCCAGTTTTGCCATGGTCGCTTGTGTAGTATGAGCAGAGGCATGGTCTTGCAGGAGCAAGATTCCTTTGGACAGCTTGCCACGTCTTTTGGCCTTTGGAGCTGTCTTCAATTGGTCCAATAGTTCAACCTAATACCTTGCATTGGTGATGGAACCCTTTTGAAGGTAGTCCACTAGCAGCACGCCCTCCTTATCCCAGAACACAGACACCTTCACCTTAGTGGCTGATTTTTGCACCCTGAACTTCTTTGGACGAGGAGAACCACTGTGCCTCCACTGTTTTGACTGCTCATTGTTTTCAAGGTCCTACAAATAAATCCACGTCTCATCCATAGTGACCAGTCAATCCAAGAAGTTCTTATCAGTCAAGAAACGCTGACAAATGGACCGGGAAGTTTTCACGCGCATGCTTCTCTGATCTGTTGTCAAACATTTGAGGACCCACTTTGCAGATCGCTTCTTCATGTCCAAATGTTCATGGATAATGACTAGGGATGATCAAATACCTCAAATATCCGGCTTCGCGAATATTTTCCGAATACCTCGCCGCTATTCGACTATTCGCGAATATTCAATGCGCAGTGTAAGTCTATGGGAAACCCAAATAACAACTATTCTGAACTATTCGGGCTTCCCATAGCCTTACATGGCGCATCGAATATTCGCATAGCGGCGAGTTATTCGTCGAATATTTTGCGACGCAGAATATTTCAGGTATTCGATCATCCCAATAATGACACAAACACGTTCACGGGAAATCCCCATGATGTCTGCTATTGCTTTAGCTGAAATTCGTGGATTCTCCAGGATGAGGTTGTGCCCAGCATCGACAATCTCCGGAACAACAACCACTCTCGCTCGTCCAGGACGTTCCTCATCATTAGTGCTGAAGTGGCTCGTTTTAAATTTGGCAACTCCGTTCTTAACTGTGGAATATGAAGGGCATTGATCCCCCAATGTCTGCGACATATCGCCATGAATATCCTCCTCGGACTTTCCTTGCAGAAACAAGAATTTTATCACTCCTCTGCTCTCAGATGCTGTGAATATCGCATTAGACTCTGCCATTTTGCTTTCCCGCGTGCACAAAATTTTGAAAACATATATTAGACACGTAAGGCTTTCATTTGATGTAACATTCGTTAACGTAGAAACAAAAAAAGATCACAAAGGCAAAGACTTATCAGCAGCCCCTCGTATACTAAAGACTACATGGACACCGCAACAGTGTCCATTACCAACTTCCATGTGTAGTATTCTTACTGGTGGGACGCCATTGAATACAGTGGTAAAGACTAGTCCTTCCTTAGGCCTTAGACGACCGTTGTTTCACTCCATGTTTTGTCCGTGTGCACAACAGACCATGCATGGACCAAATGTACCTACTGCACACAAGTGTGCACTATTCTGGTCTGTCCAACACCTAGCCAGCCTGGTCCACCCCAATAAAATCACTCTTTGTCAGCAACTCACTGCAAACCTTCTTATTTGCTAACAAGTCATATATTGAAAGAGTTTGCGGTTATCCCTTTCATCACTTCTGCTACGCCTTAATAATCGTGTTATTTGATGCATCCAAATAATTTGGACATTTCTTATAAAAGCCAATATTTTATGGATTTCCAAGTAACATCTGATCTCTATGGAAGAGTAGATTGTTTTCTGACATATGGAACGGCATTCCCATAGAGCTTTAGCATTCACAATATAGTACTGAACGTGTCCTTCTGTCCCAAGTCTGGATCAAACCGTTTGGACAGTGCTATGTTCACATTGTAGTTAAATTCTTCAACCAAATGGCACTGGAGTCAGCACATGTGTATACCACCAAATCCAGCACCATATCATTGAGGACACCAGGTCTGTGAATATTACCAATTTGATTTAGATGATATTCACAAGCACAGTGTCTTCAATAAAATGGAGCCAGAGATCGCTGTATGCGCATGCGCTGACTCCGGCCCCATTTTAGTGAAAAATTCCACTACAGTGGGGAATAAAAGCACTGTGTACCCGCCGGCCATGGGGACAATTGCATCACCCGCGGCACAGCATTTAAACAAAGGGGAATAAAGCAGCCAGGGAAGGAATAGATTAAAAAAGACCCACACCGATGCTAAATCATTGACACCAGGGCGTAGAACGGGCTCATAGCTAGTAGTATGTACATGGCCACGTGCACACATTGAGTATTTTAGTTTTTTTTACCTCCCAGTTTTTGTAAGAAAACCAGGAAAAGTATAATAGAAACTCAGGCACCACTTCTGTATTTATCACCCACTCCTGGTCTTGACTTACAAGTACTGACGTAAAAAACTCACCAAATACTCAACGTGTGCACGTGGCCTTAATCCCTTAAATGCTGATATCAAACATTGAGCTGCATGGTCCCACCAGGACTTCTGTTCTGGCCTCCATCGCCCCCCAGCGCTGCAATGGCAGGGGGAGGATTGATTGCCAGGGACCTACCATAGTCTATGTTGGCAAAATCATATTGCAGTATATAGAACAAGCAAACAAATAAGCCGTTTAAAAAAAAAAAAAAAAAAAAAAATTCACACCCTCCCTTTTTCTCCAGCAAAAAATAAAGAAGTTAAAAGAATAAACATATTTGGTATTGCCTCTACAAGTCTGATCTATCACCGCATGAAATTTTAAAGGGCACTTGTCAGGTCCTGTATGCACCCAGAACCACGAGCAGTTCTGGGTGCATATTGCTAATCCCTAACTGTCCCAGCATCTAGTAGCATAAATAAAGAGATCTTTAGAAAAAGTATTTCTAAAGATCATTTATGATATGCTAATGAGGCCAGCGACTTGTCGCAAGGGCCTTCGTTCGTGAACTCATTGCACACAAGGGCGTGCTAACATATCTGCGTTTGTTGTGATCGCTGATCAGAAGTCCCGGAAGTGCACTTCCGCTCATGTACACTGGACCTCTCTGAAGCCGGGACGCGTACACCCGGCTTCATAGTGCACATGACCGGAAGTGTCGGGCATTCAGATCAACGGTCACAGGTACACGCATCACCACTGGTGATGCTGCATTGAATAGCATGTTGGCACGTCCCTGTGGGCGTGCTGCCATGCTAGGAGGTCAAAATGAGAGTAGGAAGTTACACCCTTGCGACTAGTCCATGTGGTCATTAGCATATGATAAATGAGCTTTAGAAATACTTTATCTAAAGAGCTCTTTATGTTACTGGATGCAGGGATTAGCAATATACCCCCAGAACTGCTCGTGGTCCTGGCTGCATATTGCACCTGACAGGTTCCCTTTAAACTGTACTGAAAAAAAAAAAAATCCAAACACCCAAATTGTTATTTTTTGATGACCACAACTCCTGCAGAGAATGCAATAAAAAGTTGTCAAAACATAGTATTTTCTCTATATTGTTACTATTAAAGCTACAGCGCGCAACAAAACACCGTCCCTCACGAAGCAACAGAACTATAAAAACGATCGGATCTCAGAAAATGATGGCACAAGCCAGTTGTTGGTATGGCAGTAATCCTACTCGCCCGAAGAATCAAAACCATGATGGCAGAATTGTATTTTTTTCCTCTCATTTTGGGGTCTTCCCCTTTTTTCTCTACAGTATAATGTCTTTCAAAACTACATGTGTAATAAGTCACTGTCAATGAAAAGATAAAGTTACAGGGGAGGAAAAACTGAACACACAAAAATGAAAATTGCCTTTTTCCTTAAGGGATTAGGACGTTTTTCCTATAACATTGGGGAGGCAGCTTGTTCTGTTCTATGTACGATCCTTTGTATTTGATGAATAGAAATCCTTAATCTCATCGGCGCTGCGTGAGCTGTTCCTGTGACAAGTCCCGTCAGATTCTGGGCACTTTTCACTTGATATACAGCCAGGTATATGCTGATCCCTTTCCAGAGCGTGGAACAAACAGGTTTTACCGAAAGGTAGAACATTTCTGTACTCATGGCGCTGAGATGAGCCGGATCTGTGTATGTGCGCCGGAGTCACTGACCTGTAAATGAGGGCGCAGAGTAGATTGTATCCCACCGACTAGACCTAGTAAGGACTACATCTCCACCCAGGACCTTTCCACACGTTTCTCAATCGATTATGAAGAAATCCACTAATGCACTTCATGTACAACACTCGGGTGGCACTTTAAAGGTTTCGGCCATTATAAAATCAATTGGGGACTTGATTTTGTGCACTTACTGATAAATACGTACCGTATTGTAGATTCTCATCCTGCACTTAGTGCACAGCGCTCCTGTTCTCAGCCTTAGTGCACAGCGCTCCTGTTCTCAGCCTTAGTGCACAGCGCTCCTGTTCTCAGCCTTGGTGCACGGCGCTCCTGTTCTCAGCCTTGGTGCACGGCGCTCCTGTTCTCAGCCTTGGTGCACGGCGCTCCTGTTCTCAGCCTTGGTGCACGGCGCTCCTGTTCTCAGCCTTGGTGCACGGCGCTCCTGTTCTCAGCCTTGGTGCACGGCGCTCCTGTTCTCAGCCTTGGTGCACGGCGCTCCTGTTCTCAGCCTTGGTGCACGGCGCTCCTCCTAGCTTTAGGCCATGTGCACATGTTGAATATTTTGTGAGTTTTTTACCTCAGTATTTGTGGCCAAAAACATGAGGGGAACATGAGAGGAAATGTATAAGGCTAGTTTCACACTTGCGCTGAACGGCATCTGTTGCATTGCGTTGTGTGACGGATGCAACAGATGTGTTGCATATAATGGCGCAACGGATCGTACAAAACGGAATCTGCTTTTTTTTTTTTTTTTTTTTTTACCCTTAGTTTTGCCGGCGGCAGACTATTGTGAACAATCAGCTGATCACCCGGCTGCCGGGTGATCAGCTGATTGCTCACAGAAGCCGGCCGCCGGGTGATCAGCTGATCGGTCGGCCGCCGGGAATGTGTGCAGTGGGAGGGTTGCGGGGGGCAGAATGAGGGGTGGGTGGAGCTGAGCGGGGCCATGGCGCTGAGGACGTCAGTGCCGCGGGGACTGCATGGCTGGGGACGTGTGTGTGCGTGTGTACATGCCTAGTGGAGTGCGGGAGGGGGCTGAGCCGAGCAGGGAAGTGTCGGTCTCCCTGCACACATGTCCAGGGTAAATATCGGGTAACTAAGCAAAGCGCTTTGCTTAGTAACCCGATTGTCTACCCTGGTTACGTGTGCAGGGAGCCAGAGTGCATGCTCAGCAAAATCCTAAGGATTCCACTGCTCAAAAAACGTTACATTCTGCGTTCCTTCCGCCCGGCGGAAGCAACGCAGTGTCAACCAGCGGAAGCAACGCAGGTCCATCACTCACAAACCGTCGGCCATACAAGTCTATGGGAAGCAGCGGAATCCGTTAACGGATTCCGCTGTTTTCCAAAACGGCGGATTGCGACTGAAGGAAAACAACGCAAGTATGAAACTAGCCTAATAGAAACACAAGCTCCACTTCTGTATTTTTCACCAACTTCTGGTCTTGGGTTACACATACTGAGATAAAAAACTCACCAGATATTCAATGTGTGCATGTGGCCTTAAAGGGTTTTTTATGCTGCTTTTGTTGTGCAGAAAATCTGCATTTAAAGAGAAACTGTCTGTTACAGTCTGCATGTGTGACCACAGGGGGTGTGGGCTATGCCAGTGTGAAACACTATGAAAGGTTCTGCCTTTATTAATTTGCAAATTAAGTTTTCAAGTGCTCTGATGGGTACATGCCGTCATTGCTGCTCTTTGTGCTTCTGCTGGTGCCATCTCCATCCTTGATTGACAGCTGACAAACATGCTCTGCAGTATAATGTCATCGCTGCTCACTGGTGTCAGTCAAGTGCACGGAAACGCCCACCAGCAACGTGGTGAAATTCAGCTTTTATTGTTACACAAATTAGATTCCTGATGCTGAAGGGGTATTCCCATCTCCAAGAGCCTATCCCAATATGCAGTAGTTATAATATTAGCCATTACCTCCAATTAGAAATGTAGTATAGTTCTCCTGATATAGCCGTGTCTCTTGTATAACGTGTTAATGGGTACCTATAGGCTGTGTAACGTGTTAATGGGTACCTATAGGCTGTGTAACATGTTAATGAGCACCTATAGGCTGTGTAACAGGTTAATGAGCACCTATAGGCTGTGTAACGTGTTAATGAGCACCTATAGGCTGCGTAATGTGTTAATGAGCACCTATAGGCTGTGTAACAGGTTAATGAGCACCTATAGGCTGTGTAACGTGTTAATGAGCACCTATAGGCTGTGTAACATGTTAATGGGTACCTATAGGCTGTGTAACGTGTTAATGGGTACCTATAGGCTGTGTAACGTGTTAATGGGTACCTATAGGCTGTGTAACGTGTTAATGGGTACCTATAGGCTGTGTAACGTGTTAATGGGTACCTATAGGCTGTGTAACGTGTTAATGGGTACCTATAGGCTGTGTAACATGTTAATGAGCACCTATAGGCTGTGTAACAGGTTAATGAGCACCTATAGGCTGTGTAACGTGTTAATGGGTACCTATAGGCTGTGAAACATGTTAATGAGCACCTATAGGCTGTGTAACGTTTTAATGAGCACCTATAGGCTGTGTAACGTGTTAATGAGCACCTATAGGCTGCGTAATGTGTTAATGAGCACCTATAGGCTGTGTAACGTGTTAATGAGCACCTACAGGCTGTGTAACATGTTAATGAGCACCTATAGGCTGCGTAATGTGTTAATGAGCACCTATAGGCTGTGTAACGTGTTAATGAGCACCTATAGGCTGTGTAACGTGTTAATGAGCACCTATAGGCTGTGTAACGTGTTAATGAGTACCTACAGGCTGTGTAACGTGTTAATAAGCACCTATACGCTGTGTAACGTGTTAATGAGCACCTATAGGCTGCGTAATGTGTTAATGAGCACCTATAGGCTGTGTAACGTGTTAATGGGTACCTATAGGCTGCGTAATGTGTTAATGAGCACCTATAGGCTGTGTAACGTGTTAATGAGCACCTATAGGCTGTGTAACGTTTTGATGAGCACCTATAGGCTGTGTAACGTGTTAATGAGCACCTATAGGCTGCGTAATGTGTTAATGAGCACCTATAGGCTGTGTAACGTGTTAATGAGCACCTACAGGCTGTGTAACGTGTTAATGAGCACCTATAGGCTGTGTAACGTGTTAATGAGCACCTATAGGCTGCGTAATGTGTTAATGAGCACCTATAGGCTGTGTAACGTGTTAATGAGCACCTATAGGCTGTGTAACGTGTTAATGAGCACCTATAGGCTGTGTAACGTGTTAATGAGCACCTACAGGCTGTGTAACGTGTTAATAAGCACCTATAGGCTGTGTAACGTGTTAATGAGCACCTATAGGCTGCGTAATGTGTTAATGAGCACCTATACGCTGTGTAACGTGTTAATGGGTACCTATAGGCTGTGTAACGTGTTAATGAGCACCTACAGGCTGTGTAACGTGTTAATAAGCACCTATACGCTGTGTAACGTGTTAATGAGCACCTATAGGCTGCGTAATGTGTTAATGAGCACCTATACGCTGTGTAACGTGTTAATGGGTACCTATAGGCTGCGTAATGTGTTAATGAGCACCTATAGGCTGCGTAATGTGTTAATGAGCACCTATAGGCTGAGTAACGTGTTAATGGGTACCTATAGGCTGTGTAACGTGTTCGGCACTGGTTTCTGTTTACAGAGGCCGCCAAACCATGATGGGGACAGAAAAGTTGGTAACGCACTCGTTTTGTCCCCGTAGCGCACCATGTTCTCGGCAGCACATCATCTCCTGTGTACACGGGGCGCTGTGCTGCCAATCACTTTTATGCTGCCATAACCGATGCATTCGGCCGACAAATTAGCGCTTTTATTGTCAGACAGATGTTTGCTGGCGTGTGTACACCGGCGGATAATTGGGAGCGACTGTTCCCATGAAATGATAATCCGCTGGTGTAAAAGCGCCATTAGCCTCCAGACTCCAGCCTTTCAAGTAGGGACTTTCCAGAAATGACTTCTCCTTTAAGCCTCTTCTGCTCGTCCTCCAGCCCCACATGTGGAATGACTCATCACAATGTGCAAGAGCCGGCATGTCAGGCCAGACCTACACACTGAGCTTTTACAATAGCTTTTTTAAACATTTGGTTTAAGTTAAACTCCAGATACGTTTGCCAAGATGTTTATCGAACACAATGAAATCCTGCATACTTTCAGTCAATTATGTGATTTGTTGTGGCATGATGTGACGAGTACGATACACTCCAGTGTTATATAAGCGATATCTATTGTATAAGGCGCCCTCAACGCCACTTCTACAGAGGATCAAGTGCGGTGACCATTATTAGGCAATTTATTATCTCCTCTACCTGCGTGGGACTGTGACGAGGGCACTTCTCACAGACGAGATGAGTCACAGTCCTCCTTTTGGTGGCCGTGCGTTGCACAATCTAGGTTACACCGGTAGTCGTCTGATTCATACCCACTGATGCACATAGCCTTTCCTCGTCACCAAGTGCCCCCGGCTGTCCCAAAACAAGGGTTACCAGACTGCTCACCTATGTGTCACAAGCAAGATCCCCAGCGTAACCTGCAGATGTTCAGACACCGAACTGGAATCGCACACAGGCTTTAGGGAGAGCTTTAGAAACCATTACACAGATAGTCCATGGACTCGTTCTATACACATTACGTAGATAGTCCATGGACTCTTTCTATACACGTTACGTAGATAGTCCATGGACTCTTTCTATACACGTTACGTAGATAGTCCATGGACTCTTTCTATACACGTTACCCTGAATTACAGCAATAATACCTAAATAATTTAATAATTCCTCTAAAAATAGGGAAGGATGACCTTGCCTATGCATAAAATTCAATGGGTTGCAAGATCCTCCATATCACTCGGGGGACTGGCATACCCTGTAAACACACAATAACACCTAAATATAATTGGTGCTGGCAAAATAAATCTAACCGAATTGGCCAAGAACGCTCACTCAGATCTCATTCACAAGTTAGCAGTGGCGTTAATCATTATAATGACCATGGCACCCACAGGTGTGTGACTAATACACTTCACATTCGGTTAAACAAATCAGCATTAACCAGGGATTTAAATAGCCAAGTTGATAACCTGGTTGTGTCTGATAGGGAACAATCTCACCCAATTGCTGATGTCTTGTTTCCCAAAAACGATCAGTTCGTCCTCATATTCGGCGGTTCCAGAAAAGACCCTCACCACATAGGTCCTGGACCCCTTATGAACGGACTAACTGTCCTCTCCCAGAATCTCCTTCTCCCTTCTCCCGACGCGTTTCCTATACATCATTCATCAGGGGAGTAAATGAGGAGACAACTTCTACTGGGTTAATCTAGAAAAAATGAGAATATGGGGAGAATAATGGGGGGGGGTTCATATATATACAGTAGCCCCCAATACACCTCACCCTATATAGAAGAACCAAATGAGAAAACAACGACTTACCAGACGGTGACAGCACAAATCCTATTAGCTGTACACCGCTGTCCAGCAAGAGCCTTTTTAAATAGTCGCCGCTCTTCTGCCGGCGTGTGACGTCACATCCATGATTGCGCTCACCGCTTCCGCTCTATGCGGTGGAGCGCATCAGTGGAACGCAATAGCGTCCCACAGGAAATGACGTCAAATCAAATCCGGCGCACTCTCAGCATCGCACTAGCGATGCGAGAGTAGGACGCATCAGCGCCCGGCAGCCCGCCCCCTCACCTAGATCGGACAGCCCATCGCAACATGCCTCATCGCGCATGCGCCTAGTCCGTGACGCGGACCATCCTAATGGTGGGGACAAAGTGTTATATAATAACATACTAATCATTGAACGGGGCGAAGGCCGCCAATACCAGATAATATATGCAGGTCTCAAAGGGACAGTTCAACAGAAAAACAGATATTGGAAAACAGATCGGATGTAAACTCTCAAGAATTAAAGAGACCAGCAATGCCAGAGGACATTATGGATAGATTCAGACACCTTACATAGAGCAAGTCAGATTAAAGAGAGAGGTACTGGAAGGTAAATGACATTAGTTTAACCTATGACTACACTGGGATAATGAAAAGATGGACACAGATGGATCTGGGAATATTAACATATAAAAGAAATAGTAGAAAAGATAACTAGCCAACTCCACCACCAACTTAGCTAGACTGACAAAACTAAAGGCCCCGTCACACTAAGCAACATCGCTAGCAACATCGCTGCTAACGAACAACTTTTGTGACGTTGCTAGCGATGTTGCTGTGTGTGACATCCAGCAACAACCTGGCCCCTGCTGTGAGGTCGTTGGTTGTTGCTGAATGTCCTGGGCCATTTTTTAGTTGTTGCTGTCCTGCTGTGAAGCACAGATCGCTGTGTGTGACAGCGAGACAGCAACAACTAAATGTGCAGGCAGCAGGAGCCGGCTTCTGCAGAGGCTGGTAACCAATGTAAACATCGGGTAACCAAGAAGCCCTGTCCTTGGTTACCCGATATTTACCTTTGATACCAGCCTCCGCCGCTCTCACTGTCAGTGCCGGCTCCTGCTCTGTGCACATGTAGCTAGCTGCAGGACACATCGGGTTAATTAACCTGATGTGTGCTGTAAGTAGGAGAGCAAGGAGCCAGCGCTCAGTGTGCGCTGCTCCCTGCTCTGTGCACATTTAGCTGCAGCATACATCGGGTAATTAACCCGATGTGTGCTGTAGCTAGGAGAGCAAGGAGCCAGCGCTCAGTGTGCGCTGCTCTCTGCACGTGTAGCTCCGTGCAGTGGTAACCAAGGTAAATATCGGGTTGGTTACCGATATTTACCTTAGTTACCAAGCGCAGCATCTTCCACGCGGCGCTGGGGGCTGGTCACTGGTTGCTGGTGAGCTCACCAGCAACTCGTGTAGCCACGCTCCAGCGATCCCTGCCAGATCAGGTTGCTGGTGGGATCGCTGGAGCGTCGCAGTGTGACAGCTCACCAGCAACCTCCTAGCAACTTACCAGCGATCCCTATCGTTGTTGGGATCGCTGGTAAGTTGCTTAGTGTGACGGTACCTTAACCCTACCTAGCTGCGGGGGTTGGCACCCTAAAGAACGGTGGTTGGCGCCACCACTCGTCCGATGGCTTTCCCGCCTAACTACCACTATAGCCTCCACCTACAAAAAGGGTGCGAAAGAAATACATTCGTTAAGACCAAGAGGATGAATTGTTTTTAGCCGGAAGATCCACCTACACTCCTTTTGGAGGATTTTCTTATCCCAATCACATCCCCGCCTAAGTGGTGGAACCACATCAATACCTTGGAAGGTGATTTGATTTAGGTCACCGCCATGAAAAGTGTTCAGATGTTTTGCCAGTGGGGTGTCATTCCCAACCCTAACATCTCTCAGATGCTCTCCTACCCTCCTTCTGAATTCCCTCCTCGTCTTACAAATGTATTTTAGTCCACATGAACATGTGACCTTGTATATAACACCTCTTGTGCGACAGTTGACAAAGCAACGGATGTCATATTCCTTCCCTGTGTTGGTGCTCCAAAATTTCTTTCCTACCTTCATCGTACCACAGGCCACACACCCACTACAGCGAAAGCACCCCTTGGGACTGCTTCTGAGCCAGTCACAACCCGTGCCCCTTTTGTCAATGAAGTGACTATGGGTCAATCTATCTTGTAGTGACCTAGCTCGTCTGAAGGTAATCTGGGGTTTCTCTGAAACAAATTTACCAATATCATGGTCCATTCTTAGAATGGACCAATGCCTTTCCAGCACCTCTCTCATCGCTTTCGAACCATTATTGAATGTTGTGATGAAACGGACTAGATCAGCTGCATCATCCTGTTTCGGTGCCGGATATAAAAGAGCCGGCCTGCTGATCTCATTAATCTCTTCACGTGCCTTTTTAATAACTGTGCTTGGGTACCCTCTTTCACGAAACCTTTTTTCCAGGTCATCAAACTGTAGTGAACACTTCTCTTTATTGGAACAATTCCTCTTTATTCTAGAAAATTGCCCCTTTGGGATGCCCTTCTTTTGAGACAGAGGATGACTACTCTCCCACCTTAATAACGAGTTGGTTGCTGTCTCCGTACGGTAAACTCTTGAGAGTTTACATCCGATCTGTTTTCCAATATCTGTTTTTCTGTTGAACTGTCCCTTTGAGACCTGCATATATTATCTGGTATTGGCGGCCTTCGCCCCGTTCAATGATTAGTATGTTATTATATAACACTTTGTCCCCACCATTAGGATGGTCCGCGTCACGGACTAGGCGCATGCGCGATGAGGCATGTTGCGATGGGCTGTCCGATCTAGGTGAGGGGGCGGGCTGCCGGGCGCTGATGCGTCCTACTCTCGCATCGCTAGTGCGATGCTGAGAGTGCGCCGGATATGATTTGACGTCATTTCTTGTGGGACGCTATTGCGTTCCACTGATGCGCTCCACCGCATAGAGCGGAAGCGGTGAGCGCAATCATGGATGTGACGTCACACGCCGGCAGAAGAGCGGCGACTATTTAAAAAGGCTCTTGCTGGACAGCGGTGTAAAGCTAATAGGATTTGTGCTGTCACCGTCTGGTAAGTCGTTGTTTTCTCATTTGGTTCTTCTATATAGGGTGAGGTGTATTGGGGGCTACTGTATATATATGAACCCCCCCCCATTATTCTCCCCATATTCTCATTTTTTCTAGATTAACCCAGTAGAAGTTGTCTCCTCATTTACTCCCCTGATGAATGATGTATAGGAAACGCGTCGGGAGAAGGAGATTCTGGGAGAGGACAGTTAGTCCGTTCATAAGGGGTCCAGGACCTATGTGGTGAGGGTCTTTTCTGGAACCGCCGAATATGAGGACGAACTGATCGTTTTTGGGAAACAAGACACCAGCAATTGGGTGAGATTGTTCCCTATCAGACACAACCAGGTTAACAACTTGGCTATTTAAATCCCTGGTTAATGCTGATTTGTTTAACCGAATGTGAAGTGTATCAGTCACACACCTGTGGGTGCCATGGTCATTATAATGATTAACGCCACTGCTAACTTGTGAATGAGATCTGAGTGAGCGTTCTTGGCCAATTCGGTTAGATTTATTTTGCCAGCACCAATTATATTTAGGTGTTATTGTGTGTTTACAGGGTATGCCAGTCCCCCGAGTGATATGGAGGATCTTGCAACCCATTGAATTTTATGCATAGGCAAGGTCATCCTTCCCTATTTTTAGAGGAATTATTAAAAGTTATATTTTAGGTATTATTGCTGTAATTCAGATTCTTCAAATTGTATACCATACCAGTGGCTGCATTATTATTATACACATTACACAGCTAGTCCATGGACTCTTTCTATACACGTTACGTAGATAGTCCATGGACTCGTTCTATACACATTACGCAGATAGTCCATGGACTCTTTCTATACACATTACGCAGATAGTCCATGGACTCTAGGGAGAGCTTTAGAAACCCATCCACGCACATTTACGCTACCGTAGTTTCTGACAAAAGGACATTGAAGATGCATTTTCCAATCTTTACCTATAGAAACACTACTGTCAGCTTCTGGCTCATAAAGTTGGCTATAAAATCAAATTAAACAAAATCACAGTCTGCTGACAAGGTGCAACACACACACTTTATACTTTGCATTGCTCAAAAAAAGTCATTAAAGTGCCCATGCGTGATGCCTCAACTTTTCATAACCAGCTGCCATGTGCGTACATGAGGAATAACAGCATCTCGGGCCATTATAGGCCTTGTATTCTGCATTTTACACCTGTTTTCTCCTCTACATGCTCGATCTTTATTTTTTAGTGTCCTCTAGGGTGAAGGGTGGAGACCGGCTGCTATGATGATTCTTATTATACACAGTACATGAAGACAGATGGATTCCTTTTCTTTTTAATTTTAAGGAAATATTCAAAAGTAGAAGCAGCAGCAAACCTAATGCTTACACCGCAGTACTGAGGGGTGTAGCCGTGAGTCCAGCTCTGTTACGCTAAATCACTCACTTACTGTGCTAAATCTACCTCTCCTTGTTTCCCCCTTATGTTCCTCTCTCTTCTTTCCCTCTTCCTTCACCCCAGAATTTATTAGACTCTGTCACCGGACACCCCACTGTGCTGATAGTCCATGGACTCTTTCTATACAGTGTGCTGATAGTCCATGGACTCTTTCTATACACATTATGCAGATAGTCCATGGACTCTTTCTATACAGTACACTGATAGTCCATGGACTCTTTCTATACAGTGTGCTGATAGTCCATGGACTCTTTCTATACAGTACACTGATAGTCCATGGACTCTTTCTATACAGTACACTGATAGTCCATGGACTCTTTCTATACAGTGTGCTGATAGTCCATGGACTCTTTCTATACAGTACACTGATAGTCCATGGACTCTTTCTATACAGTACACTGATAGTCCATGGACTCTTTCTATACAGTGTGCTGATAGTCCATGGACTCTTTCTATACAGTACACTGATAGTCCATGGACTCTTTCTATACAGTGTGCTGATAGTCCATGGACTCTTTCTATACAGTACACTGATAGTCCATGGACTCTTTCTATACAGTGTGCTGATAGTCCATGGACTCTTTCTATACATATTACGCTGATAGTCCATGGACTCTTTCTATACACATTACACTGACAGTCGGTGGAGAAAGCAGCAGTTATATCTGACAAAATATATTATAAAGCTTCTTAGATTCACCTGTACTACTGACTGATTTATGTAAAGTGTGGTGAAAGGACAGTGACCATTTCCAGATCACTTTCTGTCCCTTCTTTTGGGATATAGTCAGTGTTCGCTGTCCCGATAGCAGCAGCTACTCTTGTACAACACTGTAGTAAGAAATACTATAGTAATTTTTTATTACCTGAATATGAAGTCTAAAATAAGTAAAACTTGCTAAAATCAACATGTCTCAACCAAATTGATGTAAAAATATTAGGATGCCAAGAGGAAAGGAAACATTCCTGTGGTGCGAAGGTGCAGAATTGTCATTTTCGTTAGCCCCGCGCCCGTTCATTCCTAGCTTAGTGCTCTCCTGCTCCTGGCCTTAGAGTTTTCTCCTAATACACATTGAATAATGGATGATGATGAGATATAAAATACTATCACGCATTTTTGCTGGTTTCCCCAGCTGCCTCCCCTCCCCGCACACACATGCTCTCCTTCAGCCGGGAGGAAGTGGAGGAACATGGCTGTGTGATTGTATGTGCAGTAATCCCATAGCTCTCATGTTTCCGCAGGCTGTGCGTGCCAGGCTTGGACACGGCTTCCAGGGGCCTATTTTTCCTGAGGTTGTTTTGGCACCAGAAGCACGGGACTAGAGGGGGTGCGGTGCCGTTTATTCACTTTTCCTGGCTGCTGGAATGCATTTCTCAGCTGTTACAAGAACTCCCCCCCCCCCCCCCCCCCTTTTTTTTTTTTTTATGCCCCCTCCCAATTTATCAGTGTAATGTCAATGTGTAACTGCTTGTTGAATTTGTTTGGTCACCTGCACAAATATATGGAATACTAATCACATCACTTTTTACATAACAACTTGTACAGTTGTTGATCACCTTCTCCCTTCCTGCCTTTGAGACTTGTAGTCCTCTCCAGCATCACGCTGCTCCGCTAAGGCTATGTTCACATTTCCGCTGTTTAGGATCAGTCACAATCTGCCGCTCTGATAAACAACGCAATTCGTTTGGCGGATTCCGTTGTTTCCCATAGACTTGTATGCGGATTGTGACTGATGACCCGGCATTGCATCCGCCGAGCGGCACATCAGTCGTTTACTGACTGACTGACTGTCAGGTGGGAGGGACGCAGCATGCAATGTTTTTTTGTTGCGGCAAAAAAAAAACGCACCCCGCAGGATTCCATTGGAATCCGGCAGGAGGTATAATGTAAGTCTATGGTGCAGGATTCCGGCACGTTTTACTGAGCATGCTCCGCATGTCCAGCAGAACGTCCGAAAGCAGGTAAATCCAGTTCCTCTCTCCCTTCCTCCCCCTCCCAAGTTTTAAACTGAAATGATCGGCTTTTGAGAGCGATCAGCTGATCACCCGGCGGCCGGCTTTTGAGAGCGATCAGCTGATCACCCGGCAGCCGGCTTTTGAGATCGATCAGCTGATCACCTGGCGGCCGGCTTTTGAGGGCGATCAGCTGATCACCCGGCGGCCGGCTTTTGAGAGCGATCAGCTGATCATCCGGCAGCCGGCTGTTAGAGAGCGATCAGGTAATGGTTCTCTCTCTCAACAGAATCCGCTTTCTCATGACAAGAAATTCCATTTCTTGTCACCTGTTGTACAATAAATCAGTCTCAAGCGTTAAGCAACGCAGGTGACTGATGGGAAAACAACGGAAATGTGAGCATAGCCTTAGCAGCAGCTCATCTCCACTGATTATTCATCCTTTTTTGAGAACCCAAAATCCGAAGCAGAACACGGTAGCGGCAAAGTGGATGAGATTTCAACGAACCCAATCCACACACTGCAGAAAGTGACCTGTGATCCGGACTCTAAAACCCACAGCGCGTCAAATTCTGCTGCAGCAACAGGATTTGTCGCAGATTTTCTCCAGGAAGGGGAAAACATTAATCAGATTCTGAATTTGAAGATTTTGATGCTCAAATTTTCTTATTGCTGGAAAATTGTGTAAAATAAAAAAAAAAAAACAAAAAAACAAAACCCTATGCTCTCCTTCCCAGTCATCTGCTGCTCCTGTTCCTGGGCTTCTCTAGTCCTGGCTTCTGATTACCGCGGTCCCTTTTTGATGATGTGACGCTGTAGCTGGACTCGAGCTTTATTACATTATGTCGATAATCATAGATGGAGTTGTAAAGACCAAGGCAAAAGAAATCAACATTAAACTATGTGTGCACGTTGCTTTTTTATGCTTTTTCTCATACATTTTTCCTTGCAGATTTTAATCAATGCTGCAAGGAAAAATGCATCCCAGCATAGTCTATGAGAATCCTGGCATGCTGTTTCTTTTTTCTGAAAAAAGAAGCATCTTGTCAATTGTTTCTGCTTTTTTTTCTTTTTCTTAGTTTCTATAATCCACTGCAATGCTTTATCACTACAGTGAATTATATGTCAGCACTTCGCCTCACACACCATGCATACAGCATGGCGTGTGAGGCAATCCATAGCTCACTAACCCGGGGTAGTCATGGTGACGACCCAAGGTTGCTGTGGCAGCGGTCAGGTCCCTGTGATTCCTTTCCCTGCCTTTTGAATGCTGCGATCTCATGGATTGCAGCATTTAGGGATTTCATCTGCCGGGACTGGTGCAGGCAGCGCTCTGGGCAGTGAGAACCGGGCCCAGCTGTAACATCAGCCGTAGACCTGACGGCGATCACGTGAATACAGCGCAGGATGACCACTAGTAAAAAGAAAAACAAAAAAAAAAGCGCAAACGTGATAAAAAATGCACTTTTTTTTTTGTTCACAAAACACGCTTTAGGCTAGGTTCACATTTCCGTTAAATTGTATCAGTCACAATTCGCGGCTATGGTAAACAACGGCATCCGTTTAGCGGATTCTGTTGTGTCCCATAGACTTGTATTAGTGGCGGATTGCGACTGATGACCTTGCGTTGCATCCGCTGCGCCGCGGTCAGTTGTTTTTTGTCTGACCACCGGGCGGGAGCAACGCAGAATGTAAAATTTTTCTGGCCGTCCAAATTAACGCACCGCGCAAGAATCAGTCACCATCCGTCAAGCTTGTAATGGATGTCTATGGTGCTGGATTCCGTCGTAATCAGTCTTACAACGGAATCCAGCGCTGGATTCTGTCATGATCTACTGAGCATGCCCAGCATGTTTGGCGCAACCACTGGGCTGTCCCAAACACAAACTGATCATGACTGATCCGTCAAAAAACGGACGCACAGCGGATGCAACGGACGCGACGGATCAGTTTTTTCACAGGATTCCTATGAAAGGAATCCTGTGAAAAACACATCCGTTGCGTCAGTTGACATCTAAAAAACGACTGATCCGTTGCTGCGGACCTGACGGATTTAAAATAACGGAAATGTGAACCTAGCCTAATGTATAGGAAAGAAGCACACAGAAAAGCAACGTGTGCACATAGCCTTAGGCTTTGTTCATCCAATGTGGTTTTTGCTACAGGAAAAAAACATCTCATGCGCACGCTGCTTATTTTTTTCCTTGCGGTTTTGAACCTTCAAAGCGTTTTTCCAAAGCTGCTGCAGTCAATTCTTTCAGCGTTTTTCACCCATTCAACTGAATGAGGGAAAAAATCCATGCAAAAATGTTATTTTACAAAGCTTTTTTTTCTGCAGAAAAATCTGCTGCAAATACATGACGTGCACATAGTAGCAGAAGAATTCCACCCCAAATCTGGCATATATGAACCTACCCTAAGGATGCCTTTACACTGCACAATGTTAAATGACCGCTGATCGCCCGCTGCACATAGGCAGCCATTGTTGTCGGCAGCTCGAGTCCTGCATGCACAGGACAACATGCTGTAGAGAATGATGTTCTTTTTGGCAACCCAGAAGATCATTTTGCCCCAAAAAATCTGCATTTTTGCTCGTTCATCAGGTTATCAGGAGCTTGTTTACACGGCTCCATTATTGGGAAACAAGCATTTCTCGATAGGCGTGCAGTGTAAGCGCACCTTAAGGCTCTTCTTCCAAGTAATGCCAATAGGAGTTTCTTAATTACACTTGAGGAGTCGCCCGTATGATGTAAGCCTGTGTTCACCTGGGGCTGCCGGGGGCGCTGGGCAAATCCATGTACTCACTAGTCTGTGTATGAGGGTTCATATAATAATTAATAATAATAATTTTATTCATTTATATGTCGGCATTGCAGAGATGCAGAAGGATGAGCTGCAAAGTTGGACTCAATCCATGGATTGGCACTTTCTGCAAAAAAATACGCTTGAATTTAAGGGGTTACACAAGGCTGTAAGAAAGGGGTGTATGTTATAAAGTTTGCGTTTTCTTTTACCTATGGATTTATTATTACTATTAAACTAGTCTTCCATTTATTGTAGCGCTTCACAAATGAAGACCATTTGGCTGTACACAAACACAAGCATGAGATGACGCTGAAGTTTGGGCCAGCAAGGACCGACTCTGTGATCATTCAAGGTAATATTGTGCCCTCTCTGGTAGATAATTTAAAGAAGAATTAAAAGCCTTGGATATATTGGGTGTCTTACAGAGAAACTGACCCTGTTGCCCATAGCAGCTGCCGGACCCGGAATTCTGGCTAATGATCCGGATTCAGCACTCGGATAAGACAAAAAAAAAATAAAGCCTGCGCTATACTTACCGAAGCTCCGTCACGGCTGTAACTGCTCCCGCGGCTATCCATTCACCTCCGGGGCCTCTCATTAGGCTCATGCGTATGCCCACCGACGTCTGTGATTGGTTGCAGTCAGACGCGCCCCCACGCTAAGTGATAGCGTGTCTGACGCTTCCAATTACAAACCCGGTCTGCAGGTCTATAATGTAAAGTAAAGATAAAAAAAAAAAATTGGTGCAGGGTCCTCCCCCCATATTATGATACCCATCACAGATAAAGCTACGGCTACAGCCCCCAGCCATGCGCTTATCTTGGCTGTGCATCAAATTAAGAGGAACCACATATGGCTTTTTTTTTTATTATTTTTAATGATTTAAATAAATAATTTTAAAAAATCAGCATGCAGTCCCCCCAATTTTGATACCCAGCCACGATAAAGCCTGAAACCTGAGTGCTGGTATTCTCAGGCTGGGGATACTCATGGTTGAGAAGCCCCCCTGCCTTGAAATAGCAGCCGGCCAGGATTGCCACATCCATTAGATATGACAATACCGGCACTTTAGCCAACTCTTCCCGATTACTCTGGTGCGGTGGCAGTTGGGGTAATAAGGTGTTAATGGAAACTCACAGCTGCCACTAAGCCCTAGATTAGTTATCGGATGCGTCTGAGACCCCTCCGTTACTAATCTGTAACTGAAAGTAAATAAACACAAACACTGAAAACAATCCTTTATTTGGAATAAAAGACAAAAAAACACCCTCTTTCACCACCATTAACCCACAAAACACCCCTGCTGATCTGACGTAATCCATACAAGGTCCCATGATTCAGCTCTGTTACATCTGAAATTACAGCACGCAATCATGGAACATTTCCGCATGCTGTAACTGCAGGCAGAGATTGAGCCGTGATCAGCGGTGACGTCACTCAGGTAAGTTGCGGTCACAGCTGGAGGTTGCCATGGTCCGTCACCTGTGACTGCAGCTAACCTGACCTCAAATGGGGTCACCGAGTTTAAAGAAGTACCCTGAGGTCAGGTTACCTGCGGTCACAGGTGGAGGACCCCGGGGAGGCAACGATTGTTGAGTATTATAATGCATACATTGAACATACAGTATATAACGTGAAAAGGATCTATATATATAATTGCCTTATTCTGTCTGTCTTGCTCCAAAATGACATCATTACAGTGACAACCATCGCATTGGCCGCTTGGCCCGGCCACGCCCCCCGCACACTGTGCCCACTCGGCCCCGCCCTCCGCACACTTGGCCCGCTTGGCCACGCCCCCGCACACTTTGCCCGCTTGGCCACACCCCCCGTACACTTTGCCTGCTTGGCTCAGGTCCCCCCCCGCACACTTTGCCCGCTCGGCAACGCGCCCCCCCCACACACATTGGCCACCTATACACCTCCCCCCAGGACTACTCCTCCTATTAGACTCCTCTCCCCCCAGAACTACTCCTCCTATTATCCTCCTCTCCCCCCAGGACTGCTCCTCCTATTATCCTCCTCTCCCCCCAGGACTCCTCCTCCTATTATACTCCTCTCCCCCCAGGACTACTCCTCCTATTAAATTCCTCTCTCCTCAGGACTACTCCAACACTCACACACTACACAAAACATACCTCCCCCCAAAACACACACACCCCCACACAAACCGCACAACACAAACAGCACCACACACACAACGCTCCACAAACAACGCAACACACAAACACCGCTCTTGCACACCCCCACACCCAGACAACACCTAGAACATTTACAGTGCCCTACACAAACACTTGGCAACTACACACAACAACCTCTATATATATAACAAAAATCATACATTAACTACACAGTAAATTCTAGAATACCCGATGCGTTAGAATCGGGCCACCTTCTAGTAGTGATATAACAAAACAAATATCACTACAATGGGACTCTAGAGTGAATTTTCTTGTATGGACCAGTTCCATTCATTTTTGTGCTAAAATCCATACAAGCTTTAGAAACAAACCCAGTAAGATGTATGGAAAGTATTCACCCACTGTGAGTGAGCATGCCGTAATGGGGATTGATGTAATACATTTAGGACATGCCTCCGGCATACAGGATTGATTTGGTGTAAATGGGCTGATTCTGAGAAGTAATTGACACCAGATCAGTGGGTACCCGAGAACCGACCCTGCGCAGTGCATCTAATAACTGATGGACTGAGTAATATTTCTGGATTGAAATGAGGTTTATTGTACTAACAGAAAATGTGAAATCCGCATTTTAAACAAAATTTGACCGGTGCAAAAGTATGGGCACCTCAACATAAAAGTGTCATTAATATTTTGTAGATCCTCTAGTCGCTTCCTGTAGCTTTTAATGAGTTCCTGGATCCTGGATGAAGGTATATTTGACCATTCCTGTTTACAAAACAATTCCAGTTCAGTTAAGTTTGATAGTCGCCGAGCATGGACAGCCGCTTCAAATCATCCCACAGATGTTCAATGATATTCAGGTCTGGGGACTGGGATGGCCATTCCAGAACATTGTAATTGTTCCTCTGCATGAATGCCTGAGTAGATTTGGAGCGGTGTTTTGGATCATTGTCTTGCTGAAATATCTATCCCCTGCGTAACTTCAACTTCGTCACTGATTCTTGCACATTATTGTCAAAAATCTGCTGATACTGAGTTGAATCCATGCGACCCTCAACTTTAACAAGATTCCCGGTGCCGGCATTGGCCACGCAGCCCCAAAGCATGATGGAACCTCCACCAAATTTTACTGTGGGTATCAAGTGCTTTTCTTGGAATGCCGTGTTTTTTTGCCTCCATGCATAACGCCTTTTTGTATGACCAAAGAACTCAATCTTTGTTTCATCAGTCAACAGGACCTTCTTCCAAAATGTAACTGGCTTGTCCAAATGTGCTTTTGCATACCTCAGGCGACTGTTTGTGGCGTGCTTGCAGAAACGGCTTATTTCGCATCACTCTCCCATACAGCTTCTCCTTGTGCAATGTGCGCTGTATTGTTGACCGATGCACATTGACACCATCTGCAGCAAGATGATGCTGCAGGTCTTTAAAAGGAGGTGGTCTGTGGATTGTCCTTGACTGTTCTCACCATTCTTCTTCTCTGCCTTTCTGATATTTTTCTTGGCCTGTCACTTCTGGGCTTAACAAGAACTGTACCTGTGTTCTTCCATTTCCTTACTATGTTCCTCACAGTGGAAACTGACAGTTTAAATCTCTGAGACAACTTTTTGTATCCTTCCCCTGAACAACTATGCTGAATAATCTTTGTTTTCAGATCATTTGAGAGTTGTTTTGAGGAGCCCATGATGCCACTCTTCATAGGAGATTCAGATAGGAGATCAACTTGCAAGTGGCCACCTTAAATACCTTTTTTCATGATTGGATACACCTGCCTATGAAGTGCAAAGCTCAATGAGGTTACAAAACCAATTTAGTGCTTTAGTAAGTCAGTAAAAAGTAGTTAGGAGTGTTCAAATCAAGAAATTGATAAGGGTGCCCATACTTTTGCATCGGTCAAATTTTGTTTAAATGTGGATTGCACATTTTCTGTTAGTACAATAAACCTCATTTCAATCCAGAAATATCACTCAGTCCATCAGTTATTAGATATATGAAACTGAAATAGCTGCTGCAAAAACCCAAATTGTTATAAAGAAAAAAGGTTAACATTAATAGGGGTGCCCAAACTTTTTCATATGACTTTTTGTAACATTTATTGTAATGCATTTAATACTTCTTGAATATGGAATATGTTATATGTCTGATAAAGAAAATTCTCCCTTCTCCATAGATCAGACTCCCACTCCCACACGCTTTCTGAAGAATTGTGAAGAAGTCGGTTTATTTAATGAGTTAGCCAGCTCTTTTGAACATGATTTCAAGAAAGGCGCGGAAGAGGAGGATGACAAAAAGGTGATGGCTATCATTATCTATAACGTGTGGTTGAACTTCCTGGTTTTAGGTCTATTCAAAAAGTGATATACACCTTGTTTAACCAGTTCTGGACCACCCATAGGCTTTATATGTACGGGACGCGTGTGCTTTACTCTGCACTAATGTTGTGAAATCTCAGTAAGTTGCTTGCACAAGTTGATGCAATTGTAGGAGCTGAAAGCCTGTTGCATGATACAGCCGGACTCCCCATGGAAAAGATGAACTTAGTTTTATTATCTTATAAGCCTTCCTAATTACTGTACAGTTGTCCCCCGCTATATCGCTGTTCACTTATTGCAGCTTCGAGGGTACCGGGAAGGGGGGGGGGGCGCAGCTTTAGTGGAGCAGGGTTACGGGAGGCAGGGGCTGTGGTGGAGCAGGGCGATGTTGCGGGCGTCCCAGATGCTCACTGCGGGCACTGGCAGGAACATTCAGAAACTGTCAGTGGTGCAGGTTTCAAAGATATGGCACCCATAGTCGGCGCGTGTGTAGATTGAGCTATCGGTTCAATGACTAATTGAGATCTCAGCTACGCAATCACCACCTCTGGGTGCCATTTTCCTTAAGTCTGCTGCCAGGAGATCAACAGGCCGGACGTGGCACATGCACAGATGAGATCTTGAGCCGAGAGCACGCGTCAACTCCGGGTGCCATTATTTGAAGCCCGCACCACTGATATTTTTAGAATGGCACCTGCCTCACCTTCTGCAGCCCACAGCATTACCTCTGCCATCTGTCACCATTCTCCACCGCCTTCCTCCCGGTAAGCTAAATTCTGCTTATAATACGCACCCCTCATTTTCCTCACAAATTTTTCAGAGGAATAGTGCCTGTTATAATCTGAAAATATGGAGTAAATATAACTCTGCTACTTTGCGGATTTTCACATCTCTTGAACGTAACTCCGATACCGATAGGTGAGGGATCACTGTATACACAACATTGAATATGGCCTGTGTATGTAGATTAGGAAGCACTGACAGGGCTTACTCCTCTGTAACCAGGGGTCATGGGCAATAAAACATGAAAATGTACATTGTCCGGAAGGGGGGTGGGTGGACTTACCACTGCACTCTCCATTGACTATAGCTGCCATCTTGGAAGCAGGTGAAAAGGAGCAATTATCTGAGGTAAACTGAGGGCGTCCGGTACGGTGACTATACATGAGAAATACGTAGTCATTTTTCTGTCAGAGTGTAAGGCTATGTGCGCACTAGGCCGTTTTACCCGCGGATTTGCTGCGGAAATTTCTTGAGAAATGTCTGCAATCTTTGTGCAGACATTTCCCAGCAAATCCTATGAGAAAAAAAAATAGCTGTGCGCACACTGCGGATTTTTCTCAAGAAATTTCCTTGAGAAGATTTTCTTGAGAAAATTTCTTGAGAAAATGAGCATGTCAATTCTTTTCCGCAGGTACCTGCAGATTTCTGCAGTACAGCCTGCAAAATCCGCAGGGAACAACCTGCAGGAAAATCGCGGCTAATCTGCGGCAAATCCGCATGCGGATTTACCGCGGATTTGGTGCGGATTTTTTCCGGAGGTCCGGAAATCTTCCACTCCCAGAAGTTTCTCAAGAAATTTTCATGAGAAACTTCACATTTCTTGTGCGCACAAAGCCTAAAGGGTCACTTTAATCGTGCAATGTACAGTGCTGTATTTTCTTCACTCCCATAGAGATAATCCGCAACCATCTCTACCCTGTTTTGAAGACTTGTGTGTGGGTCCATGATTCGACATGTACCTATCACCTCAGGATATGCCACAAATGTCTATGATGGGAGGGACTTTGAATATGGGTTGTTCTGCACAAAAAATATTTAATGCACATTTACAACATAATTTAAGTTTGTGGGTTTTCAGTATTAAAGTTTTATATATGAAAAAAAAGAAGTGTCCATAGGAGGAACTGGTTAAAGTTATAATTTATAGGTAGGACACGTCAGATGTTGATTCCTTGTTCTTGTATTTTGCAGAGTGCGGGACCACTGGACATGTCTTTACCTTCAACACCCGATATTAAAATCAAAGAGGAAGAACCAGTAGATGTGGACTCCTCGCCTCCAGATAGTCCTTGCTCAATAGCAGAAGAAAAGGTAGTGATGTCCACGGAAAGCTCTTCCAAACACCATTTTTTTTATACCTTGGAAATAGACATGTAATTGAAGCCTATAGATTATTGCTCTGTGGAAGCTTGTAAAGATGTACATAGGACCTATCTGTGCTGAAGTACAAAGACTGCATGGGGGGGCTGTGTGGGGACATCATACTGTGTGGGGACATCATACTGTGTGGGGACATCATACTGTGTGGGGACATCATACGGTGTGGGGACATCATACTGCATAGGGAGCTGTGTGGGGACATCATACGGTGTGGGGACATCATACGGTGTGGGGACATCATACTGCATAGGGAGCTGTGTGGGGACATCATAATGCATGGGAGGCTGTGTGGGGTCATCATTCTGTGTGAGAACATCATACTGCCTGCAGGCTGTGTGGGGACATGATACTCTCTGGGGACATTATACTACCTGGGCATCTGAGTGGGGATATTATGCTGCGTGGAGGGCTGTGTAGGGCATTATATTGCGTGGAGGGCTGTGTGGGTACATCATACTATGGGGACATTATGTTGCGTAAAGGGCTGTGTGGGGTCATTATATTGCATGGGGGATTGTGTGGGTACATCCTACTGCGTGGGTTTTTTTTGAGGACATTATACAGTGTGGCAGACTTTGTGGGGACATTAAACAGTGAGGAGGGCTGTGTGGAGAAATTATATTGCGTGGAGGGCTGTGTAGGTACATCAAACTGCGTGGGGGCTGTGTGGGGACATTATGTTGCTTGGAGGACTATGTGGGGATAGAAAAAAGCAAATAGATTATCAGCTCATCGGTGTCTGTAACGGTACTGCGCACGGAGAGGCTAGGCAACCTTGAAATCCGAGGAAAAGAAAAGAAAGCCCAGCACACACCTCAGAAAATTAAAAGGTCCATGTTTATTGATGATCCATTAAAAAGTGTAAATCTGGTATACAGCAATAGATGTCACAAAAATTATTCGTACAGCAATATTGTTTGGATCCAACCAAAGAAGTACTGTTCCTCAGAGAACGTCCAATTCGTTAAAACCTCTTTGTATTTATGCCCAGCCGACCCACCCCCCCACCCACTCACTAATGGGTATTGTGCCACAGGTAACATTTTTGTGCATTTTGCTGAACTATCAGCTAGAGAGCCCTTCATGTCAAGTAAATGAAACAAATTAAACTTGGCTACGTTGACTCTGGTTTTGTGGCCTCTCTTGGGTGTAGAGGTGATGAGATGTCGGCCTGGCATCACATCTGTCCTCTGCCGGAGCTCATTGCATAAAGAACATATGCTGCATGCTGTGTTATATACAAGTGCATCGCAAATTACAATATCATCAAAAAGTTAATTTATTTCAGTAATTGAGTACAAAAAGGGAAACATATATATTATACAGTGGAACCTGGCTTAACGAGTAACCCACTAAATGAGAATTTCGCTTAACAAGCAAAGCTTTCTGTAAATTTTGTAACCCGCTTTACAAGAAAGCTTTGCTGTGCGAGCAAAATCCCCACCTCAGACACTTCCGGTTTCGTCCATCCACCGCGCTCTGACCCGCTCCTGCAGTCCACACAAACACACACATGCACGCACAAACACACACGCACGCACACACATACAGTATTATGCTCACCTTACCTTCCATTCCACCGCCGGCATGGATCTTGTAGTTCCCGGGTACATCGCGACGTGCTTGCGGCGAACTACAAGTACCATGAGGCCGGCGGTGGAACGGAAGGTAAGGTGAGCATTTAATATGTGTACCTTCCGTTTAATCGCCGGTCTCCTGGGTCCTGTAGTGCGCCGCTCCGCTCCACTCCAGGCATCTGCGTCCATAGCGACGAAGCAGGAACTTCCTGGTTCCTGTCACCGCTTCTCAAAGGCAGCGCGCTGGCCAATCAGAGGCAAGCGGTTCTGCTTTTGACGTCAGCGCTCTGCCAGGAAGTTCCTCCCTCGTCGTTATAGTTACCTGATACACGGCCCACACCGGAGAACAGCAAGTCCCAGGAGACCATATATGTGCGTTTGCGTGCATGTTTGCGTGCGTGTTTGCGTGCGTTTTTGCGTGCGTGTTTGCGTGCGTGTTTGCGCATGTGTGGAATGACAGACTAGGGGACCAGGATGGGACATTTAACTAGATGTGGAACGAATTATCAGCATTGCAATGATTTCCTATGGGAAATCTTACTCTGCTGAACGAGTAACTTGGTTAACAAGCACAGTCCCTGAACGGATTGTTCTCGTTAAGCAAGGTTCCACTGTATAGTCATTACACACAGAAAGATCTATTTCAAGTGTTCATTTCTGTTAATGTTGATGATTATGGATTACAGCCAATGAAAACCCAAAAAGTCATTATCTCAGAAAATTAAAATACTTCCCACAAAACACCTGCAAAGGCTTCCTAAGCATTTAAAATGGTCCCTTAGTCTGGGTCAGTAGGCTACACAATCATGTGGGGAAGACTGCTGACTTGACAGATGTCCAGAAGGCAGTCATTGACACACTCCACAAGGAGGGTAAGCCACAAAAGGTCATTGCTAAAGAAGCTGGCTGTTCACATAGTGCTGTATCCAAGCATAATAATGGAAAGTTGAATGGAAGGAAAAAGTGTGGTAGAAAAATGTGCACAAGCAACCGAGATATCTTCTGCCTTGATAGGATTGTTAAGAAAAGGCCATTCAAAAATTTTGGGGAGATTCACAAGGAGTGGACTGCTGCTGGAGTCAGTACTTCAAGAGCCACCACACACAGACGTATCCAGGACATGGGCTACAAGTGTCACATTCCTTGTGTCAAGCCACTCATGACCAATAAATAACGCCAGAAGAGTCTTACCTGGGCCAAGGAGATATAGAACTGGACTGTGCTCAGTGGTCCAAGGTGGTGTTTTCAGATGAAAGTAAATTTTGCATTTCATTTGCAAATCGCGGTCCCAGAGTCTGGAGGAAAAGTGGAGAGGACACAATCCAAGCTGCTGAGGTCTAGTGTGAAGTTTCCACAATCAGTGATGGTTTGGGGAGCCATGTCATCTGCTGGTGTAGGTCCACCGTGTTTTATCAAGACCATAGAATGGTAGCGTTGGATTGGACCTCCTGGGTCATCTAGTCCAACCCCCTGCTCAAAGCAGGATTCACTACAGATGTCCGCCCAACCTCTTTTTAAAGACTTCCATTGAAGGAGAACTCACCACCTCTTGTGGCAGCCTGTTCCACTCGTTGATCACCCTCACTGTCAAAAAGTTTTTTTTCTAATATCTAATCTGTGTCTCCTCCCCATCAGTTTCATCCCATTGCTTCTAGTCTTTCCTTTTGAAAATTAGAATACAACTGATCCCTCTACAGTGTGACAGCCTTTAAGATATTTGTAGACAGTTATTAGGTCTCCTCTCAGTCTTCTCTTTTGTAAGCTAAACAATCCTAAATCCTGTAACCGTTCCTCATAGAAAGTCAAAGTCAGCACAGCTGTTCACCAAGAAATTTTTGGTGCACTTCATGCTTCCCTCTGTCGACATAATTTTTGGAGATGGAAATTTCATTTTCCAGCAGGACTTGGCACCTGTCCACACTGCCAAAATACCAATACCTGGTTTAATAACCACAGTGTCACTGTGCTTGACCAGCAAACTCTCCTGACCTAAACCCCTAAATAGAGAATCTATGGGGTATTGTCAAGAGGAAGATGAGACACCAGACCCAACAATGCAGACAAGCTGAAGGCTGCTATCAAAGAAACCTAGGTTTCCATAACACCTCAGCAGTGCCACAGGCTGATCACCTCCATGCCATGTCGCATTGATGCAGTATTTCATGCAAAAGGAGCCCCGACCAAGTACTTTGTGCATTTACTCTACAGACTTTTCAGTAGCAAACATTTCTGAGTGTAAAATCTTTTTTTCAGTTGTCTTATATACAGTAATATTCTAATTTTCTGAGATAATGACTTTTGGGTTTTCATTGGCTGTAAGCCATAATCATCAACATTAACAGAAATATACACTTGAAATAGATCCCTCTGTGTGTAATGACTCTATGTAATATATAGTAATAGATCCCTCTGTGTGTAATGACTCTATATAATATATAGGAATAGATCCCTCTGTGTGTAATGACTCTATATAATATATAGGAATAGATCACTCTGTGTGTAATGACTCTATATAATATATGAATTTCCCTTTTTGTACTGAGTTACTGAAATAAATTAACTTTTTGATGATATTCTAATGTGTGTTGCACTTGTATGGTATTTTTGTCACAGTGACCCTCTCTCTGCCCACATTGTCCTGCACTTTGCTTTACACTTAAGTTGTAGTTAGACATTTCTTTGCCAGACCAAGGCCAAGCGAACAAGTTTTTGTCCTTCAGCTGGTGAATGGGGGATATAGGGACGTCCACGATTTATCCAATGTGTATGAGAGCGCAGTTATCCGGACCAGTCAGGGTTGTGCATATGTAATGGAATATGTATGTTCAGACGTAATGAGAACATGTTGCAGGTACTTTGTATCCGTCTCACGCAGGTTGACTTTGCTCGTTCAGTGCTTTGCGTGCTGATCATTACTCTGTCACTCTGGTTAAGGTTCCACCGAAGCCGCAGGTCATCTCTACACCCACTCCAACAATAGTACGGCCTGGCTCACTACCCCTCCACTTGGGATACGATCCTTTGCACCCCACACTGCCTTCACCCACATCTGTCATCACTCAGGCCCCTCCGTCCAACAGACAGCTAGGGTAAGGATGCCGTAGTTGCACTGTGTGTAAATGTCTGTTCTTTGTGTTCCCATAACTTTCTCCTCTCCCTCTGTCCACAATTGTCATGTATTGTTTGTTTTCTGTAACGACGCGCTGCGTTCTGCACTAGCTAACCTCAGATCATTATTACTCTACCTGTTTTCTTTAAATATATCCTGCTCCATCACCCTTTAGAAATCAGTGTTATGCCTTAGTGTTTTTATAGGGGTATTCCCATCTTCCATTGTTAGGATATGCCATCTATGATCATTTCTGGCCTGACCACCAGTCCTTGGAATGACTGGGTCACAGCTGCAGTCGGGATCATTGACTTGTAGAAGGCTGAACTGCAAATACCTGCACAACCGGTGGCTGGAGCATCGCAGTGCAAAAGGAGCCCTGCATCCCATTTATTCTCCATATTTGAGGGGTCCCAAAGCTTAGGCTGCTTTCACACATCAGTTTTTTGGCATCAGGCATGATTCGGCGAAAAAATGGATCAGTTGCATCAGTTTTTTTCCCTCAATTCCTTCAGTTTTTTGACGGGTCCGTTGTGATACTGAGCATGCTCAGTTCAAAAAACCGTATCCGGTGGCTGTATCCTTTTTTTTTTTTTGCCGCATTACGCCAGATCCGGCGTCCATAGGCTTCCATTATAAAACACACCGTACGGCGCCGCCGGCGCGATACGGTTTTTCGCCGGAGACGAAAAATGTTCCCTTCAGCGTTCCATCCGGCCACCAGACAAGCAAATTTTGCCGGATCCGACGAAAGCCAGATGGAACGCAAGGCCATCCGGGACAATCCGGCGCTAATAGAAGTCTATGGGGGGAAAAAACTGATCCGGCGGCAACAGACGCCGGATCCGTTTTTTCATGTTTTTGCCGGATTGTGCCCGATGGCAAAAAACTGAAGTGTGAAAGCAGCCTTAGGCTCCAACCAATTATGAGCTGATGGCATATCCTAACCATAGGACATCACTGTAAGACAGTGCTCCCCAGGAGCCACCAGCAGTGCGTGTTCTCAGGATTCCCTTAGTATTATACAGGTGATGAATCAAACATCTGTGCAATGCGAAGGAAATCCGGAGAACATGCACTGCTGGTGTCTCTCGAGGACTGGAGTTGGGAAACTCTACGGTAAGGGATAGGAATACCCCTGTAAGACTTTATGACTGAGTGTTGCATTTATTGTCTTCGTTAACCAATGCTTGAAATCTCTGTTTAGTTGTCGCTGTCTACACTGTGAATAGCTGTGTGATCGTTGCAGTTGAACACTATTTGCACAATTTTTAAGCTTTGGGGTTTTTTTGCTATTCACCTATGTACCCTCAATTATATATATATTTTTTCCCCCCTTCTAAATATTTTCTTCTCTACGTTTCAGCTCCCCGGGCAGCTCTCTTTCCCTTATGATGCATCTGGGCAATGGTCCTGTTCCTTTCCTCCCAGGCCCTCATGTACAGATGCCGTCGGTTATATCGGTAAGGACATCGCTCTGGCCTTTGGTTAATGTTACGTGGAAAAAGCCTGGGCACCACTGACCATTTTGTGCTCTTTGCTTAGCTGGCAAGACCTATGAATATGGTGCCCAATATTCCAGGGATACCTGGACCCCCAATTATTGGCGGTGGAGGACATATATCGCCTTCTGGGCTTTCAGCTCATGCTGAAGCCAAATTGGTGAGTTTCTGGATAGTAGTCAGTGTAATTTGTGGGAATATTTTTTTTCCTGTTAATTCATTGTGGAACAATTTTGGTTTCATGTAATTACCGTATTTGCTGGCGTATAAGACCACTTTTTAACCCTGAAAATCTTCTCAAATGTTTGGGGTTGTCTTATACACCGGGTGTCGTCTTATAGGTCATATAATTATCCCTCCCTGTCTCCAACACTATCAGAGGGGTAGCGCATCCCTCTGGTGGTCCCTTGTATCATTTTTACCTCCTTCTCTGCCTCTCAGGCACAAAGACCCCTCTGTGATCACATATCGTGCACAGGGCTGCTGTCTGCCATCACAGCGGAGGCTCAAAGCGTTCAACTGCAGTAAAGCGCTGACAGCAGCGGCGACGGCCCTGTGTATAGGACGCGATCATGGAGGAGTCTATGTGCCTGCGGTTCACAAGAAGAACCCCTTGATGATCACGTTTGGTGCACAGAACAGCCACCGCTGCTGTCAGCGCTTTACAGCAATTGAATGCTTTGCGGCAACGCCATCGTAAAGCATTCAACTGTAGTAAAGCCATGCTGGCAGCCTACAGTGGCAGCTCCGTGCACCGGATGAGATCAGCGAGAGGTCTAAGTGCTTGCGGTCTGCAAGAAGCAGCTGAGGACACTGCAGGAGCGGAGGACAGGTGAGAATTTTTTATTGTGTGTAAACAATGGCATGGTAGGGGACAAGATGGGGACCAATAGGAGGGCATTAACCCCTTCACGACTGTGGGCAGTAAAATTACGTCCTATTTTAACGTGACAACGACCAGGGACGTAATTTTACTGCCTAAAGTTAATTTGATTGCCGTGGCCATAGCAACGGCTTTCAAATGATGTCCCCTGCTGTTTCTTACAGCAGAGGACCTTTGCTTCACCCCAGGGGGGGTGGCATCGCCACCCCCCATCGACGATCGATGTGATTGGCTGTTCAGATTTGAACCGCCAACCACATCTTTCGCACGGATTTCGGTAAAAATAATGCCGGAAATGGTGCGATACTGTGAGATCCGGCTATGAGACGCCGTAGCAGGTACAGCAGATCATAGGTGGATCTCAAACATGCCGCCCCCAGCCCCTGCAGCACTGATTGGAGCGATCGTGCTATGACACGCAATCGCTCTAATCAGTGTACAGTGGGGCGGTTTGATTTGCTGGTGGCCGCCCTCCCCAGGCCTGTGCTGGTCTGCGGACCCTCCCCCAACATGTCTGCAGCGTGCAGCACTGGCTGGTACTAGTGGTACCACGCCACCGCTGCTGCTGCTGTCAAGGAGCAGGAGCAGGAGCGGTGAGTATTGTGCTCACCTTGCAGCCCCTGCGTGCTCCTGTGATTGCTCCTGCGCGCTCCAGTAATGGCCCCTGCCCGTGCCCCCCTGCGATCTGCCCCCCCGACATCCCGATCTGCCCCCCGCCATCCCAATCTGCCGGCCTCCCCCGTGATCTCTATTCTGCAGCTCCTCTGGTATCTCCCTCCTCCTCTGCTCTCCCCCTCTGCTGTCCCCCCGAAGTCCTCTTACCTGTCTTCACCGGCCGATCACATCTGCCTCCATCGCTGGGTCCTTCTTCCTGGGTCTTCTGTTGAGCTGTCCAACTTCCTGCCTGCTGCTCCTGTAAAGCTGTTCCTCCTGCTAAACCTCTGGGTACTGTGAGTATAACTTTTTTTTTTTTTCTTTTTTTTTCCTCTATCCCCTGTCCATTTTTACACCTCATGCGTCCGTGCGTCCCACCGAGCGCTGATCAGGGATGCACATAACGGATCGGCATCCCTGCTCAATTTTTGGCGTCACTTTTGTTTTTTTTCCGTATCCCCAGCGCTTTTTGTATCTCATCCGACCGTGCCTCCTGCAGCGGCCGATCAGTGCACTGCGTCTGTGCCTTTGAAAAGTCAAATGGCATTCCTTGTCTTCTGAGCCCCGCCATGCGCCCAAACAATTGATTTCCACCACATATGAGGTATCTGCGTACTCGGGAAAAATTGCACAATACGGTTTATGGTGCATTTTTTCCTGATACCGTTGTAAAAAGAAAAAAAAAAAGCTACCTTGTTGCTGCAAAAATTAAAAAAAAAAAATAAAAAAACAAATTAAAAAAAAAAAATAATTTTCACGGTTCAACGTTATCAACTTTCAGTGGAGCCCCGGGGGGTTACAAGGGGCTCACTAAACATCTAGATAAATTCCTTGAGGGGTCTAGTTCCAAAATGGGGTAATTTTTGGGGTAGCTCCACTGTTTAGGCACCATGGGGGGGGGTCTAAAAACGTGACATGGCGTTCGCTAATGATTCCAACCAATTTTGCTGTCAAATGGTGCCCTTCTCTTCTGAGCCACGCCATGCGCCCAACAATTACTTTCCACCACATGTGAGGTATCTGCGTACTCAGGAGAAATTGCGCACTACGTTTTATGGTGCATTTTTTCCTGATACCCTTGTGAAAAAAAAGCTACCTGGTTCAAGTAACAGTTCTATGGTAAAACAAAAGAAAATTGTATTCATGGCTCAACATTATCAACTTCTGTGGAGCCCCTTGGGGCTCACTAAACATCTAGATAAACTCCTTGAGGGGTCTAATTTCCAAAATGGGGTCACTTGTGGGGGAGCTCCACTGTTTAGGCACCTCAGGGGGTCTCCAAACGTGACATGGTATCCGCTAATGATTCAAACAAATTTTGCTGTCAAATGGCGCTCCTTCTCTTCTGAGCCCCGCCATGCGCCCAAACAATTACTTTCCACCACATATGAGGTATCGTCGTACTCAGGAAAAAAATGCACTATAAATTTCATGGTGTATTTTTTCCCGATACCCTTGTGGAAAAAAAAGCTACTTAGTTGAAGTAACAGTTTTGTGGTAAAAAAAAAAAAATTCTTTTCACAGCTCAACTTTGAACACCTCGGGGCTTCACAGAAGTTTATAAAGTGCTCACCAAACATCTAGAAAAATTATTTGAGGGCTCTAGTTTCCAAAGTGGGGTCACTTGTGGGGGAGCTCCATTGTTTAGGCACCTCAGGGGGTCTTCAAACCCGACATGGCGTCCGCTAATGAGTGCGGCTAATTTTGCGTTCAAAAATTCAAATGGCACTCCTTGCCTTTCGACCTCTGCTGTGCGCCCAAACAATTGATTTTTACCCCATATGGGGTATCAGCGTACTCAGGAGAAAATGCACAATAAATTGTACGGTGCACTTTCTCTTTTCTCCCTTGTAAAAATGAAAATTTTATGGCTAAAGTAACATTTTTGTGTTAAGTAAAATTTTCATTTTTTCCTTCCACATTGCTTTGGTTCCTGTGAAGCACCTAAAGGGTTAATAAACTTCTTGGATGTGGTTTTGAGCAGTGTGAGGGGTGCAGTTTTTAGAATGGGGTCACTTTTGGGTATTTTCTGTCACCTCGGCCTCTCAAAGTCACTTCAAATGTGATGTGGTCCCTAAAAAAAATAATTTTGTAAATTTTGTTGGAAAAATTAGAAATTGCTGATGAACTTTGACCCCTTCTAACTTCCTAACGAAAAAAAAATTTCTTTCGAAAATTGCGCTGATGTAAAGTAGACAAGTGGGAAATGTTATTTAGTAACTATTTTGTGTGACATATCTCTCAGATTTATGGGCATAAATTTTCAAGGTTTGAAAATTGCGAAATTTTCAAAATTTTCGCACAATTTCCTAAATTTTCACAAATAAACGCAAAAAGTATCGGCCTAAATTTACCACTGACATGAAGTACAATATGTCACGAAAAAACAGTCTCAGAATCGCCAGGATCCGTTGAAGCGTTCCAGAGTTATAACCTGTCAAAGTGACACTGGTCAGAATTGCAAAAAATGGCCCGGTCATTAGGGTGTTTTAATGGCCGGGGGTGAAGGGGTTAATAAACAATGGGCACAATCCTAAACAATGGGCTGGGCACATTACTTAAAAATGGGCATATTACTTTAGGGAATATTACTAAACAATGGGCACATTACTAGAGGGCCCCAGGAAGGGCTACAAGGATGGGCACATTACTACAAGGGGGGGACAAGGATGGGCACATTACATTTTATTGGGATCTATTTTTATTTTTTAAGTTTTCCAGTAGCTGCTGCATTTCCCACCCTAGGCTTATACTCTAGTCAATAAGGTTTCCCAGTTTTTTGTGGTAAAATAGGGGGCCTGCCTCAGCTTTTACTCGAGTATATACGTTATATCCCAAGCTCTAGATTTTAACTGGAAAAGTTGTGGGTTGTCTTAGACGCCGGAAAATACGGTATTTAATTTTTTAATTCATAAAAACTTGAATGTTTAATTGGGATCTGTCAGCAGGTTTTTGATATGTAATCTGAGAGCAGTATGAGGTGAGACTCTTGATTCCACCAATGTGTTACTTGCTGGTCTGCATGCTGTCATTTTGATACAATCCCTGTTTTCTTTGGCGCTCCATTGGGAGACCCAGACAATTGGGTGTATAGCTATGCCTCCGGAGGCCACACAAAGTATTACACTAAAAGTGTAAAGCCCCTCCCCTTCAGCCTATACACCCCCCGTGCTGCCACGGGCTCCTCAGTTTTTATGCTTTGTGCGAAGGAGGCAGACATCCACGCATAGCTCCACAGCTTAGTCAGCAGCAGCTGCTGACTATGTCGGATGGAAGAAAAGAGGGCCCATAACAGGGCCCCCAGCATGCTCCCTTCTCACCCCACTCTTGTCGGCGGTGTTGTTAAGGTTGAGGTATCCATTGCGGGTACGGAGGCTGGAGCCCACATGCTGTTTTCCTTCCCCATCCCCCTTAGGGCTCTGGGTGAAGTGGGATCCTATCGGTCTCCAGGCACATGAGACCGTGCTCCATCCACAGCTCCTGAGGACTCTGCTGGATAGGAGCCGAGTATCGTTCAGGGACATGGCCCTGCTACTTTGAGGTACTCTGTGTCCCCGTGGGGACCGCGCACAGCAACACTCCAGCATTGCTGGGTGTGCTACTGCACCGGGGACCGCGGCGCTGACTGCGTTTGTGCCTTTACACACTGCAGCGTCGCTGAGTGTGTGAGTGTATGGGGACTGCCGCGCTGACCGCCGCTGCCATTGTTATCACTGCGGCGCGGCTGGGACTGTTAGTGCGCCGGGGACTTCCGCGCCGACCGCGCTTATACGGCGGCCGCGCTTATAACTTTAGTCCCCGGCTTTTGCGGCCTAGTCTCATTCTTTTCCCGCCCCCAGGCCTGCCAGTCAGGGGAAGGGCGGGACGCTGTAAAGGACGTCAGCAACTGAGGCTGGAGCATGCTTTGCATACTCCACCCCCCTCACTGTGCACAGTGGGGCACCAGATTCCCGCACTTTCTAGGGCACACCCACGGCCCCCTCCTCTCCTCAGGACGCCGGCAGCCATTCCTGTCAGCTCTGCTAACGCTGGAGAAGGGAGACAAGCTCAGGGAGACCCAGGCAGGAATTCTGGTGACCACACAACCGCATTGCGCGGGCGGTAAGCAGCACCTAGGTGCTGGCCCCACTGGTGCAGAAGTGTACTTATAGATTATATGATTATAGGCTATACTTTACACTGTATGGTGCACGGTTGTTTTTGGCTATATACCCTCCTGTATTGCTCAGAGGAGACAACAGCATGTCGTCCACAAATAGCAAGGGTGCCAAAGCACAGACTTACTATGCTGCCTGTGCAGCATGTACGGCTATACTGCCGGCAGGTTCCACTGACCCTCATTGTGTGCAATGCTCGGCCCCTGTGGCACTTTCTCAGCCGGAGCCTCTGCTAAGGGTGGCCCAGGGAGAACCACCTGTTAACACTGTCCAGGTGACAGGGACGGAGTTTGCAGTTTTTACTGAAAGACTTTCTGAGACTATGGCTAAGATATTAGAAGCCTTGCAGTCCAGGCCGGCATCTCAAGCCATGGGCACTGTGGAATCATTGCCCCCTGGTCCCCCTCAGTTGGAACAACAATGTTCTCCCGGGGTGTCTCATAGATCCCAGGGTGAGGTCTCTGACATGGAACGCAGTCCCAGACCGACTAAGCGAGCTCGCTATGAAATCCCCTCGACATCATCACATTGTTCAGGGTCTCAGCGAGAGGACTCTCTGTATGATGAAGCGGAGCTAGCTGATCAGGATTCTGATCCTGAAGCCGCTCTCAACCTTGATACTCCTGATGGGGACGCCATAGTGAATGATCTTATTGCGTCCATCAATCAAATGTTGGATATTTCTCCCTCAGCTCCTCCAGTGGAGGAGTCAGCTTCTCAGCAGGAGAAATTCCGTTTCAGGTTTCCTAAGCGTACAACGAGTATGTTTCTGGACCACCCTGACTTCAGAGAGGCAGTCCAGAAACACCGAGCTTGTCCAGATAAGCGTTTTTCCAAGCGCCTTAAGGATACACGTTACCCCTTCCCCCCTGACGTGGTCAAGGGCTGGACTCAGTGTCCCAAGGTGGATCCTCCAATCTCCAGACTGGCGGCTAGATCCATAGTTGCAGTGGAAGATGGAGCTTTACTCAAGGATGCCACTGACAGACAGATGGAGCTCTGGTTGAAATCCATCTATGAAGCTATCGGCGCGTCTTTTGCTCCAGCATTCGCAGCCGTATGGGCACTCCAAGCTATATCAGCTGGTCAGGCGCAAATTGACGCACTCACACGTACGTCTGCGCCGCAGGTGGCGTCCATAACCTCTCAGACGTCGGCATTTGCGTCCTACGCTATTAATGCTGTCCTGGACTCTGCGAGCCGTACGGCGGTTGCAGCCGACAATTCGGTGGCAATACGCAGGGCCTTGTGGCTACGGGAATGGAAGGCAGATTCGGCTTCCAAAAAGTGCTTAACTGGTTTGCCATTTTCTGGCGACCGCTTGTTTGGTGAGAGATTGGATGAAATCATCAAACAATCCAAGGGAAAGGAAACATCCTTACCCCAGGCCAAACCAAAAACACCCCAACAGAGGAGGGGACAGTCGAGGTTTCGGTCCTTTCGGGGGGCGGGCAGGTCCCAATTCTCCTCGTCCAAAAGGCCTCAGAAGGATCAGAGGAACTCCGACGCATGGCGGTCCAAATCACGCCCTAAAAAGACCGCCGGAGGTGCCGCTACTAAGGCGGCTTCCTCATGACTTACGGCCTCCTCACACCGCATCCTCGGTCGGTGGCAGGCTCTCCCGCTTTTGCGACACCTGGCTGCCACAAGTAAAAGACCGTTGGGTGAGAGACATTTTGTCTCACGGTTACAGGATAGAGTTCAGCTCTCGTCCTCCGACTCGATTCTTCAGAACATCTCCGCCTCCCGAGCGAGCCGAGGCTCTTCTGCAGGCGGTGGGCATTCTGAAGGCAGAAGGAGTGGTGGTCCCGGTTCCTCTTCAGCAACAGGGTCACGGTTTCTACTCCAACCTGTTTGTGGTTCCAAAGAAGGACGGGTCTTTCCATCCTGTTTTGGATCTAAAACTGCTCAACAAACACGTAATGACCAGGCGGTTCCGGATGGAATCCCTCCGCTCCGTCATCGCCTCAATGTCCCAAGGAGATTTCCTAGCATCGATCGATATCAAAGATGCTTATCTCCACGTACCGATTGCTCCAGAGCATCAGCGCTTCCTGCGCTTCGCCATAGGAGACGAACACCTTCAGTTCGCGGCACTGCCGTTCGGCCTGGCGACAGCCCCAAGGGTTTTCACCAAGGTCATGGCTACAGTAGTTGCGGTCCTCCACTCTCAGGGTCACTCGGTGATACCTTACTTAGACGATCTGCTGGTCAAGGCACCCTCTCAAGAGGCATGCCAACACAGCCTCAACGTTACTCTGGAGACTCTCCAGAGTTTCGGGTGGATCATCAATTTTCCAAAGTCAAATCTGACACCGGTCCAATCGCTGACATATCTTGGCATGGAGTTTCATACTCTTCCAGCGATAGTGAAGCTTCCGCTGGACAAACAGCGTTCACTACAGACAGGGGTGCAATCTCTCCTTCAAGGTCGGTCACACCCCTTGAGGCGCCTCATGCACTTCCTGGGGAAGATGGTGGCAGCAATGGAGGCAGTTCCTTTCGCGCAGTTTCACCTGCGTCCTCTTCAATGGGACATCCTACGCAAATGGGACAGGATGCCGACGTCCCTAGACAGGAACGTCTCCCTCTCTCAGGCAACCAAAGCTTCCCTTCGGTGGTGGCTTCTTCCCACCTCATTATCGAAGGGGAAATCCTTCCTACCCCCATCCTGGGCGGTGGTCACGACGGATGCGGGTCTGTCAGGGTGGGGAGCAGTCTTTCTCCACCACAGGGCTCAGGGTACGTGGACTCAGCAAGAGTCCTCACTTCAGATCAATGTTCTGGAGATCAGGGCAGTGTATCTTGCCCTAAAAGCGTTCCAGCAGTGGCTGGAAGGCAAGCAGATCCGAATTCAGTCGGACAACTCCACAGCGGTGGCTTACATCAACCACCAAGGTGGAACACGCAGTCGGCAAGCCTTCCAAGAAGTCCGGCGGATTTTGATGTGGGTGGAAGCCACGGCCTCCACCATCTCCGCAGTTCACATCCCGGGCGTAGAAAACTGGGAAGCAGACTTTCTCAGTCGCCAGGGCATGGACGCAGGGGAATGGTCCCTTCACCCGGACGTGTTTCAGGAGATCTGTTGCCGCTGGGGGATGCCGGACGTCGACCTAATGGCGTCACGGCACAACAACAAGGTCCCAACATTCATGGCTCGATCTCAAGATCACAGAGCTCTGGCGGCAGACGCCTTAGTTCAGGATTGGTCGCAGTTTCAGCTTCCTTATGTGTTTCCTCCTCTGGCACTGTTGCCCAGAGTGTTACGCAAGATCAGGGCCGACTGCCGCCGCGCCATCCTCGTCGCTCCAGACTGGCCGAGGAGGTCGTGGTACCCGGATCTGTGGCATCTCACGGTCGGCCAACCGTGGGCACTGCCAGACCGACCAGACTTGCTGTCTCAAGGGCCGTTTTTCCATCTGAATTCTGCGGCCCTCAACCTGACTGTGTGGCCATTGAGTCCTGGATCTTAGCGTCTTCAGGATTATCTCAAGAGGTCATTGCCACCATGAGACAGGCTAGGAAACCAACGTCCGCCAAGATCTACCACAGGACGTGGAAAATATTCCTGTCGTGGTGCTCTGCTCAGGGTTTCTCTCCCTGGCCATTTGCCTTGCCCACTTTTCTGTCCTTTCTTCAATCCGGATTGGAAAAGGGTTTGTCGCTAGGCTCCCTTAAGGGACAAGTCTCTGCGCTCTGTGTTTTTTCAGAAGCGCCTGGCCAGACTCCCACAGGTACGCACGTTCCTGCAAGGGGTTTGTCACATCGTCCCTCCTTACAAGCGTCCGTTAGAACCCTGGGATCTGAACAGGGTGCTGATGGTTCTTCAGAAACCACCGTTCGAGCCAATGAGGGATATTTCGCTCGCACGCCTTTCGCAGAAAGTGGTTTTTCTAGTAGCAGTCACTTCACTTCGGAGAGTGTCTGAGCTAGCAGCGTTGTCATGCAAAGCTCCTTTCCTGGTGTTTCACCAGGACAAGGTGGTTCTGCGTCCGGTTCCGGAATTCCTCCCTAAGGTGGTATCCCCCTTTCATCTCAATCAGGATATCTCCTTACCTTCTTTTTGCCCTCATCCAGTTCACCAGTGTGAAAAGGATTTGCACTTGTTAGATCTGGTGAGAGCACTCAGACTCTACATTTCTCGTACGGCGCCCCTGCGCCGCTCGGATGCACTCTTTGTCCTTGTCGCTGGCCAGCGTAAAGGGACACAAGCTTCCAAATCAACCCTGGCTCGGTGGATCAAGGAACCAATTCTCGAAGCTTATCGTTCCTCGGGGCTTCCGGTTCCCTCAGGGCTGAAGGCCCATTCTACCAGGGCCGTGGGAGCGTCCTGGGCCTTGCGACACCAGGCTACGGCTCAGCAGGTGTGTCAGGCAGCTACCTGGTCGAGCCTGCACACTTTCACGAAACACTATCAGGTGCATACCTATGCTTCGAGAGATGCCAGCCTAGGTAGGCAAGTCCTTCAGGCGGCGGTTGCCCACCTGTAGGACGGAGCCGTTACGGCTCTATTATGAGGTATTATTTACCCACCCAGTGACTGCTTTTGGACGTCCCAATTGTCTGGGTCTCCCAATGGAGCGCCAAAGAAGAAGGGAATTTTGTTTACTTACCGTAAATTCCTTTTCTTCTAGCTCCAATTGGGAGACCCAGCACCCGCCCCTGTTTTTGTGTACACATGTTGTTCACGTTGAATGGTTTCAGTTCTCCGATATTCCTTCGGATTGAATTTACTTTAAACCAGTTTATAATTTTTTCCTCCTTCTTGCTTTTGCACCAAAACTGAGGAGCCCGTGGCAGCACGGGGGGTGTATAGGCAGAAGGGGAGGGGCTTTACACTTTTAGTGTAATACTTTGTGTGGCCTCTGGAGGCATAGCTATACACCCAATTGTCTGGGTCTCCCAATTGGAGCTAGAAGAAAAGGAATTTACGGTAAGTAAAAAAAATTCCCTTCTTCTCTGATAAAGATGTAGCAGTGCTCTGAATGCTGAGCCCTGTATAACCCCGCCCACACCACTGATTGGCAGCTTCCTGTCTACACTGTACATTGTCAGCAAGCTGCTAATCAGTGGTGGGGGTGGGGGCTCACAGATGTCCAGGAAGCAGAAATCTACGGCAGACACCATCCAATTTTCCAAAGTGCTTTATTTCAACATCATGTGCAGTTAAAAGTTGCGGGGAGAGAGCCGGGTGCAGGTCCCCTAATGGACGACGGCCGTTTCGCACGTCCTTGTGCTTCTACAGGTCCCTCACAGAGCAGTTGACAAGACAGCTTGTCCTATAGGGATAATCTCCTGCTGATAAAACACTGTATTCAGACAGCAGCACACAGTTGGTTAAGTGACAGATCACCACTGGGATCAGGCTTTCAGATTACATAGCAAAAACCTCCTGATAGATTCTCCTTAAGTCAAATGGTCGCAATAAGAAAATACCAATTATTTATTTTTTTCATTTCGTTCCACTTGGGGCGAGGTGATACTTTCAAAACATTATATGGTACAATAAATTGTAGGTTTACCAACTCAACGCACAAGTCTTTATACTGGGGTGGGGGAGTTTCCATACAAATGTATGGCGCGCGCGCAGTGCTTGTGCCTGCACGGCCGCCTCCACTGCACTTACGATGGGGTGCACTTGGGCCTCGCCCTCAAAATAATGTCACAAAATAGTGAAAAAATAACCAGAGTTGTAAATTGTATTCATTTTTTTCCCTTTACTTCCCCAGAGACTTAAAGCCTCCCTCACTCAACAAGTTCCATCCTCGCTGAATGGAGGGATGGCGATGGTGGCATCACGGCCGGAGCAGAGTCAGATTTTGGTTCAACACCCAGACGCCCCTTCACCTGCACAGCCCCAAGTGAGTGAGTAGGGAAAATATAAGGCAACTTATGCAAATACCTGGATTTTTACAATTCTCATCTCCTCTAATCATAATGAGTGGTAGTTATGGCAACAATGGAATTAAAGCTTAGCAACACTATTTTTGTCAGTGGGGATATATTATTTATTTGCCATTATTACGATTGGGCTAAAACTGTCCCACTTTCAGTATTGATCCCAGTTGTTGGACGCCAATACAGCAGGCTATTTGTCAAACAAAGGGGTATTTCCATCCCCTATATTCTTGGCACAGACACAGGACAAGCCCTCCATGTCTGGGAGGAGCAGGTCATACCTCTGCTGCTATCCATCTCGAAAACCAGGACCTGTAATCTAACAATGGAAAGCTAACCATGCAAGCGAGACTTTCTCCATTCATTTGTATGGAGGTTCCTAATTGTAGATATTGAGAAGGATATATGTAGATAGAAGGGGGCGGAGCGGTGTCTAGCTCCTCCTCCTGTCATAGAATCTCATCAGCACCAACTGTCATCTCCTATCTCAGTAATGGGAAAGTCTTCACTGAATTCAGATTTTACCTCCGAATTCAGAATTTTGATAATGACTGATCAATTCTGACAGAGAAAGAAGCAGATAAGCAGATTTGTCTCATAAGATATATTAGAGTTGCTTATTTTCATGTGTACTATTGATTTGTGAAATTAAAATTACGGTTAACCCCTTTACGACCAAGGGCGTAACTGTACGTCCTTGGTTACTTCCCCCTGGTTACCGCGAAAGATGTGTGGCTAACAGGCACAGGTGGATCGGAGATCCACTCACACCTGTTAACCCTTTAGATTGCACTGTCAAATACTGACTGAACGATTTAAATGACAGTGGCGGGGTTTGAGCTGTTCCCCGCCGCAATCGGTGGCCCCGTGACACGATCACAGCTGATGACCCCTGACGCTGCCATGGCGAACTTCCTGTGACAGCCGACAGGAACGCTGCATTTCTGCTGATCGGAGTGATGCTGCTCTAATTAGCAGAAATGCACAGGCGATCAGACACCGCAGTGATAAAATAAATACCGTAAATAAAAATGTAAAAAATAAGTAAAAAAAAAAAAAGTTCAAATCGTCCCCTCCATTCTCCTCATTTAAAATAAAACTGTTAAAAAAAAATAAATATACACATATTTGGTATCGCCTTGTTCAGAAATGCCCGAGCTATCAAAATATAGAATCAATTAATCTGATCGGACATGCTGAGGAAAAAAAATACCAAACTCCAAAATTACGTTTTTTGGTCACCATAAAAATGTTTTAAAATGCAATAACAGGCGATCAAAATGTCACATCTGCACAAAAGTAGTATAATGAAAAATGCCAGATCAAGACCAAAACTAAGTGATCACGGAGCCTCAGATCCCGAGAAATGAGAACGCTACAGGTCTCAGAAAATGGCGACAAAACCACTAGTCTTTTTTTTTTTTTTTTTTTGGGACAAACCTCTGAATTTTTTTTAACCCCTTAGATAAAAGTAAAACGATGCATGTTTGTTATCGATGAACTCGTACCGACCTGATGCATCACACCGACACATCAGTTTACCCATATAGTGCACACGGTGACTAGAAGACCCCCAAAACAATGCTGCAATTGCACTATTTTTTTGCAATTTCACCAAACTTGGAATTTTTACCCTGTTTTCTACTACACTATATGGTAAAATAATGATTTCATTCAAAAGTTCCGCAAAAAAACAAGCCCCCTCGTATGGCAAGGATGAAAAATCTGAAAAATAAAATCATGTGAAAAATAAGTTATGGCTCTCGGAAGCAGGGGAGGGAAAAACTAAAATTAAAAATGGAAAATCGCCCTGGAGTGAAGGGGTTAATAGTTGTCTGATTTACACTGGTCATCTGCAGGTGTCTCCGGCTCAGCCCACTCCGAGCACTGGAGGCAGGAGACGGCGAGCAACAGATGAGGATCCGGACGAACGTCGCCAGCGCTTCCTCGAAAGAAACAGAGCCGCCGCCTCGCGTTGTCGCCAGAAGCGCAAGGTTTGGGTGTGCTCCCTGGAGAAGAAGGCAGAAGAACTGACCACTCAGAACGTGCAGCTTAGTGTAAGTTACGGGCTCATTACCGGGGTTATACGACGTGATCCAGGAGCTGTACCCCGAGGACTCGGCTCACAATACCTCTGTCTGAATTTCCACCTGCAGAATGAGGTTACTCTTCTGAGAAATGAAGTAGCCCAATTAAAGCAGTTGTTACTGGCGCACAAAGACTGTCCTGTCACTGCCCTGCAAAAGAAGAGCCAGGTGTATCTAGGTGAGTAGAGCCAAGTAATGGGCCTCCAAGTGCCCGTCTCATATAGAATACCAATGTGGTGCGCCGTGTCATTAGGGCATCGCTCATTAGTAGATGTGTTATGTGGCCTGTCCCAGTGACTGATCATTTGTATCTCTAGGGAATCCACGGGGAAAAGTCCATCTAGGTAAGCTAGACCCATTACTTACTGTACATTGTGGAATTATGTTTTTTCTTGCAGATGAATCAAAACCAACCTTAAGGGATTATTCCTAAAATGAGAAGTTTATCCCTTGTTTATAGGATAGCGGACAATTTACTAATCACGGGGATGTCCGACCACTGGGACCTTCAGCGATCCTTTGAATGGGGCTCCAAAACCCAAGAATAGGGGGTTTGCAGGCTCGTCTTTATGGAGTAGTGATGCACATGCTCAACCTCATCACTATTCATTGTCTATGGAAATAGCGGAGTGCTTTACTCAGTTTTCTCCAGCAGTCCCATAAGGGTACTTTACATGCTGCGATATCGGTACCAATATCGCCAGCGAGCTTACCAGCCCCCAACGGTTGTACGACACGGGCAAATCGCTGCCCGTGGCGCACAACCTCAATAACACCCGTCACACGGACTTACCTTTCCTGCGACGTCGCTCTGGCCGGTGATCCGCCTCCTTCCTAAGGGGGCGGTTCGTGCAGCGTCACAGCGACGTCACACGGCAGCCGTCCAATAGCAGAGGAGGGGCGGAGATGAGCGACCGGAACATGCCGCCCACCTCCTTATTGCCGGTGGACACAGGTAAGGAGATGTTCGTTGTTCCTGCGGTGTCACACATAGCGATGTGTGCTGCTGCAGGAACGCCGAACAACATCATACCTGCAGCAGCAACGATATTTGGAAAAGGAACAACGTGTCAATGAGCAACGATTTTTCACGTTTTTGCGCTCGTTGATCGTCGCTCCTAGGTGTCACACGCTGCGATGTCGCTAATGGCGCCGGATGTGCGTCACTAACGACGTGACCCCGACGATATATCGTTAGCGATGTCACAGCGTATAAAGCACCCTATAGACAGTGAATGGATTGGAGGTTGAGCATGCACATTTCTTCTCCGTTCAAGACAGGACTGCAAACCGCGATCTTGGGTTTTGGAGCCCCACTCGGGATTTCAGAAAGCCCCAACACTTGGACGCTCAGCAATCAGTAAGTTGTCGCCTATCCTATGGATTAGGGTAACTTTACAGTCTTGGGAATCACTATTTGACGTGCTCGTACAACTTCATCAGCTGTGAGCCTACAACGTTTCTCTACGTTTCTCCCATACACATGCCTCGCTTAAGGTGGACAAGTGTGCATGGATTTTATTAATGTGAAGCGTAAAAGAAGCAGCTGCCAAACACCTCTGCAAACCCATTCCTGGTGTGAACCTCCGACATATAGAAATCCATTATGCCTGATTGTGCTGTTCCCCAATTTCTGTGGGAATGCTTTGGAATAGCCCCACACACGGTGACACTTCCCATAGAGATTAACCACTTGCTGTGCGTTGTCTTTGGTGAGAAATTGGTTCCAGCTCTAAACCACTGTGGAGTCAAAGTACTTTCCTGCAGTCACCACTAGAGGGAGCACCATGCATAAAGATTTTCACAGCTTCCATTGAGTTGAATGGTAGCGGTATAAAGTCAAATGCACTGGGCTCCCCCTAGTGGTAGGTGCAGGCAGTGGTGTTTTGTCATGTATATTGTGAAGGGAGTCAGAGGATTTACACTGTATGTGATGTATGTCTGTTGTTGAATGAAAAAACACCTTGAAATGTGTGTGATTGTGTGAGACACCAGTGTGGGGCAGATGAGGTTTCTTAAGCAGCAAAAACTCCTTTTCTGCTTAGAAAAGATCCAGTCTAGCCTTTTGAGTGTAAGCTCCGCAGAGTAGAGTTGGTGCAGTGGGCCCATACTAAGTGGTGAAGCCCTATGGATTTTGTGAAAGCCCCCACCCATATACATGTGGCTCGGCCGGTTTATAAGGATTAGTGTTATATATTGAAATAAGAATTAAACATTGTGTAAGTAAAAACAAGAAACCACCACCTCTGCGTTTTAACATTGATTAGAAGCAATTGCTGCTTATAATGTCTATATTCAATAAATAGCTGCACAGCATTTGCGATTAATGAAGCAGGCATATTGAAAATCAATATGCCTGATCCTTTTTTTTTTTTCCTGATATCTGACATCAAGAGAGGCTTGATACACATATTTAGGCTTGTCACAATATATCTACATGCAGATCTAGATTTGAGCTGCAGTGATATTTTTAAAGTGGTATTCCCATCTTCAAGGTCATATCCCAATATGTGGTAGGTGTAATAATACTATTAGCAAATACTTCCAATTAGAACTGTACTATAGTTCTCCTGATTAGCTATGCCACTTCCCTCATGTGCAGGGAATTGCAATTTGGGTATCCATGGATATGACCACTCATATAGTGACAGTTAAATACTAGTGGTTGTAACAATGGATACCCAAGCTGCAATGCCCTGCACATGAGGTAAGTGACATCGCTAATCAGGAGAACAATACTATATATCTGCTTGGAGGTATTGCTCATAATATTATTCTTATATCTGCTACATATTGGCACAGGATCTTGGAGATGGGAATACTCCTTTAGGCCCTGTGCGCACGCAGCGGATTTGCTGCAGAAAATGCGTCTAACATTGCTGCAGTTATTCCCCAGCAAATCCTACGGGTTTTAAAAAAAATGCTGTGCGCACACTGCGTTTTTTTTTTCTTCGGCGCTCCATTGGGAGACCCAGACGATTGGGTGTATAGCTACTGCCTCCGGAGGCCACACAAAGTATTACACTAAAAAGTGTAAGGCCCCTCCCCTTCTGCATATACACCCCCCGTGGGATCACGGGCTCCTCAGTTTTATGCTTTGTGCGAAGGAGGTCAGACATCCACGCATAGCTCCACTGTTTAGTCAGCAGCAGCTGCTGACTATGTCGGATGGAAGAAAAGAGGGCCCATACTAGGGCCCCCAGCATGCTCCCTTCTCACCCCACTTTTGTCGGCGGTGTTTGTTAAGGTTGAGGTACCCATTGCGGGTACGGAGGCTGGAGCCCACATGCTGCTTTCCTTCCCCATCCCCCTGAGGGCTCTGGGTGAAGTGGGATCTTACCGGCCTCCAGGCTCTGAGGCCGGGCTCCATCCACAGACCCGGAGATCCTGCTGGAATGGAGCTGAGTATCGTCAGGGACAAGGCCCTGCAACGTTAAGGTACTCTGTGTCCCCGTACAGACCACGCACACACACACCAGCATGCTGGGTGTGTTAGTGCGCCGGGGACAACAGCGCTGCGCGCTGGGGCTATACTCACTGCAGCTTAGCTGAGTGAGTTAATGTGTGGGAAACTGCCGCGCCGGCCGCTGCTAGAAGCTGCGGCGCGGATGAGACTTGTGGTGCGCCGGGGACTTCCGCGCTGACCGTGCTTTTACGACGGCAGCGCTTATAAATCGAGTCCCCGGCTTTTGCGGCCTAGTTTCGTTTCCTTCCCGCCCCCGGGCCTGCCAGTCAGGGAAGGGGCGGGACGCTGTACAATGGTCAGCACCGAGGGCTGGAGTCTTATTTACATACTCCAGCCCCCTCACTGGGCACAGTGGGACGCCAGTTTCCCGCTCTTTGTCTGGGGCACGCCCACGGCCCGCCCCTCTTCACAGGACGCCGGCAGCCATTCCTGCATGCAGTCTAAGCTGGAGAACGGACACAGGCTCTGGGAGACCCGGTCAAGGGATTCTGGCGACCACACACCCGCTTAAGCGGGCGGTAAGCAGCACCTTGGTGCTGACCCCACTAGTGCCACAGTGTTTTGTGTACTTTATGCTTGTACCTATATTTGCACTGTACGGTCGCTTCTTGGCTATATACCCCTGGATTGCTCTGAGGAGACAACAGCATGTCGTCCGCAGAAAAGCAAGGGTGCCAAGGCACAGGCTTTCTATGCTGTCTGTACCGCATGTGAGGCTGTTTTACCGGCAGGTTCCACTAACCCCCATTGGGTAGAGTCTCTGCTAGTGGTGGCCCAGAGAGAGCCACCTGTGAAACTGTCCAGAGGACAGAGTTTGCAGTTTTTTGCGGATAAAATGTCTGGGACTATGACCAAGATTCTAGAAACTTTGCAGTCCAGGCCGGTGACTCAGACAATGGGCACTGTTGAACAATGCCCCCCGGTCTCCCTCAGTTGGAACTAATACGTGCTCCAAGGGGGTCCCATACATCCCAGGCTGAAGGCTCTGCACGGACGACAGTCCCAGTCAGCCTAAGCGAGCTCGCTGGGAGAGACCCTCGACTTCACACACTGGTCAGGGTCTCAGCGAGAGGATTCTCTGTATGATGAGGCAGAGGTAGCTGATCAGGATTTTGATCCTGAGACCGCTTTCAATCTGGATGCTCCTAATAGTGACGCCATAGTGAACGATCTCATAGCGTCCATCAATAGACTGGTGGATATTTCTCCCTCAGCCCCTCCAGTGGAGGAGTCAGCTTCGCAGCAGGAGAAATTCCATTTCAGGTATCCCAAGCGTAAATTCAGTACTTTTTGGGCCACTCTGACTTCAGAGAAGCAGTCCAGAAACACCACGCTTATCCAGACAAGCGTTTCTCCACACGTCTTTAGGATACACGTTATCCCTTTCCCCCTGACGTGGTCAAGCGCTGGACCCAGTGTCCAAAGGTGGATCCCCCAATCTCCAGGCTTGCGGCTAGATCCATAGTTGCAGTGGAAGATGGGACTTCACTTAAAGATGCCATTGACAGACAGATGGACCTCTGGTTGAAATCTGTCTATGAAGCTATCGGCGTGTCGTTTGCTCCGGCATTCGCAGCCGTATGGGCGCTCCAAGCTATTTCAGCTGGTCTTGCGCAGGTGGACACCGTCACACGTACATCTGTGCCGCAGATGGCGTCCTTAACCTCGCATATGTTTGCATTGCGACTTACGCTATTAATGCTGTCCTGGACTCTACGAGCCGTACGTCAGTGGCGTCCGCCAACTCCGTGGTTTTTACGCAGAGCCTTGTGGTTAAGGGAATGGAAGGCAGATTCTGCTTCCAAAAAGTGTTTAACCAGTTTGCCATTATCTGGTGTCAGACTGTTTGGTGAGCGATTGGATGAAATCATTAAACAGTCCAAGGGTAAGGATTCTTCCTTACACCAGCCCAGATCAAACAAAACCCAACAGAGGAAAGGACAGTCGAGGTTTCGGTCCTTTCCAGGCTCGGGCAGGTCCCAGTTTTCCTCGTCCATAAGGACTCAAAAGGCTCAGAGGGACTCAGATTCCTGGCGGGCTCAATCACGCCCAAAGAAGGCAGCCGGAGGAACCGCTACCAAGGCGGTTTCCTCATGACTTTCAGCCCTCTCTCTCCGCATCCGCGGTCGGTGGCAGACTCTCCCGCTTTGGCGACATTTAGCTGCCACAGGTCAAAAACCGGTGGGTGAGAGACATTTGTCTCAAGTGTACAGGATAGAGTTCTGTGCTCGTCCTCCGGCTCGATTCTTCAGAACTTCCCCACCTCCCGACCGAGCCGATGCTCTTCTGCAGGCAGAAGGAGTGGTAATCCCTGTTCCTCTGCAGGAACAAGGTCACGGTTTTTACTCCAATCTGGTTGTGGTGCCAAAAAAGGACGGCTCTTTCCGTTCCGTTCTGGACCTATAACTGCCCAACACATGAAAACCAGGCGGTTCCGGATGGAATCCCTCCGCTCCGTCATTGCCTCAATGTCTCAAGGAGATTTCCTAGCATCAATAGACATCAGGATGCTTATCTCCACGTGCCGATTGCTCCAGAGCACCAGCGTTTGCTACGATTCGTTATAGAAGACGAGCATCTTCAGTTCGTAGCCCTGCCCTTCGGTCTGGCGACAGCCCCATGGGTTTTCACCAAGGTCATGGCAGCAGTGGTAGCAGTCCTGCACTCTCAGGGTCACTCTGTGATCCCTTACTTGGACGATCTACTTCTCAAGGCACCCTCTCAAGAGGCATGCCAACACGGCCTGAACGTTGCGCTGGAGACTCTCCAGAGTTTCGGGTGGATCATCAACTTTTCAAAGTTAATTCTGACCCCGACCCAATCGCTGACATATCTTGGCATGGAGTTTCATACTCTCTCAGCGATAGTGAAGCTTCCGCTGGACAAACAGCGTTCACTACAGACGGGGGTGCAGTCTCTCCTTCAAGGCCAGTCACACCCCTTAAGACGCCTCATGCACTTCTTAGCGAAGATGGTAGCAGCAATGGGGGCAGTCCCTTTCGCGCAGTTTCATCTGCGTCCACTGCAATGGGACATTCTCCGCCAATGGGATGGGAAGTCGACGTCCCTAGACAGGAACGTCTCCCTTTCTCAGACGGTCAAGGACTCTCTTCAGTGGTGGCTTCTTCCCACCTCATTGTCAAAAGGAAAGTCCTTCCTACCCCCATCCTGGGCGGTGGTCACGACAGGCGCGAGTCTGTCAGGGTGGGGAGCAGTCTTTCTCCACCACAGGGCTCAGGGTACGTGGACTCAGCAAGAGTCCACCCTTCAGATCAATGTTCTGGAAATCTGGGCAGTGTATCTTGCCCTGCAAGCCTTCCAGCAGTGGCTGGAAGGCAAACAGATCCGAATTCAGTCGGACAACTCCACAGCGGTGGCATACATCAACCACCAAGGCGGAACACGCAGTCGGCAAGCCTCCCAGGCAGTCCGGCCGATTCTGATGTGGGTGGAAGACAGAGCATCCACCATATCCGCAGTTCACATCCCGGGCGTAGAAAACTGGGAAGCAGACTTCTTCAGTCGCCAGGGTATGGACGCAGGGGAATGGTCTCTGCACCCGGACGTGTTTCAGGAAATCTGTAGCCGCTGGGGGATGCCGGACGTCGACCTAATGGTGTCTCGGCACAACAACAAGGTCCCGATTTTCATGGCGCGGTCTCACGATCAAAGAGCTCTGGCGGCAGGCGCCTTAGTTCGGGATGGGTCGCAGTTCCAGCTACCCTATGTGTTTCCCCCTCTGGCACTGTTGCCCAGAGTGCTACGCAACATCAGCTCCGATTGCCGCCGCGCCATCCTCGTCGCCCCAGACTGGCCGAGGAGGTCGTGGTACCCGGATCTGTGGCATCTCACGGTCGGCCAACCGTGGGCACTACCAGACCGGCCAGACTTACTGTCCCAAGGGCCGTTTTTCTGTCTGAATTCTACGGCCCTGAACCTGACTGTGTGGCCATTGAGTCCTGGATCCTAGCGTCTTCAGGATTATCTCAAGACGTCATTGCCACCATGAGACGGGCTAGGAAGCCGACGTCTGCCAAGATCTACCACAGGACGTGGAAGATATTCTTATCTTAGTGCTCTGCTCAGGGAGTGTCTCCCTGGCCATTTGCATTGCCTACTTTTCTTTCCTTCCTGCAATCTGGTTTGGAAAAAGGTTGGTCGCTCGGCTCCCTTAAAGGACAAGTCCCAGCGCTGTCTGTATTCTTTCAGAAGCGCCTAGCACGACTTCCTCAGGTACGCACGTTCCTGCAGGGGGTTTGTCACATTGTCCCTCCGTACAAGAGGCCGTTAGACCCATGGGATCTGAACAGGGTACTAATTGCTCTCCAGAAGCCGTCCTTCGAGCCTCTGAGGGATGTTTCACTTTCTCGACTTTCACAGAAAGTGGCCTTTCTGGTAGCGGTCACATCTCTTCGGAGAGTGTCCGAACTAGCAGCGCGGTCAGCCAAAGCTCCCTTCCTGGTGTTTCACCAAGACAAGGTAGTGCTGCGCCCGATTCCGGAGTCTCTCCCTAAGGTGGTATCCCCCTCTCATCTCAATCAGGATATCTCCTTACCTTCCTTTTGTCCTCATCCAGTTCATCGATATGAAATGGATTTGCATTTGTTGGATCTGGTGAGAGCACTCAGAATCTACATTTCCCGCACGGCGCCCCTGCGCCGCTCGGATGCACTCTTTGTACTTGACTCTGGTCAGCGTAAAGGGTCGCAGGCTTCCAAATCCACCCTGGCTCGATGGATCAAGGAACCAATTCTTGAAGCCTACCGTTCTGCTGGGCTTCCGGTTCCATCAGGGCTGAAGGCCCATTCTACCAGAGCCGTGGGTGCGTCCTGGGCATTACGGCACCAGGCTACGGCTCAGCAGGTGTGCCAGGCAGCTACCTGGTCGAGTCTGCACACTTTCACCAAGCATTATCAGGTGCATACCTACGCTTAGGCGGATGCCAGCCTAGGTAGAAGAGTCCTGCAGGCGGCGGTTGCCTCCATGTAGGGAAGGGCTGTTTTACGGCCCTAATTTGAGGTATTAATTTACCCACCCAGGGACTGCTTTTGGACGTCCCAATCGTCTGGGTCTCCCAATGGAGCGCCGAAGAAGAAGGGAATTTTGTTACTTACCGTAAATTCCTTTTCTTCTAGCTCCAATTGGGAGACCCAGCACCCGCCCTGTTTCCTTCGGGATTTTTGTTTTTTTCGGGTACACATGTTGTTCATGTTGAATGGTTTCAGTTCTCCGATGTTCCTTCGGATTGAATTTGTTTAACCAGTTATTGGCTTTCCTCCTTCTTGCTTTTGCACTAAAACTGAGGAGCCCGTGATCCCACGGGGGGTGTATATGCAGAAGGGGAGGGGCCTTACACTTTTTAGTGTAATACTTTGTGTGGCCTCCGGAGGCAGTAGCTATACACCCAATCGTCTGGGTCTCCCAATTGGAGCTAGAAGAAAAGGAATTTACGGTAAGTAACAAAATTCCCTTCTTTTTATACCCGTGGATTTAACTGCGCATTTTCTGCTGTGGTATTAATGAGCATGTTACTTCTTTTCTGGAGGTACCTGCGGTTTTTGCCATAGATAATAGTAAAAATCCGCAGGGACCAACCTGCGGAAAATCCGCGGTAAAACCGCATGCGGATTTCTCTGCGGTTTTGGTGCGTTTTTTTACCGTGAGATTCTTTAAGAGGGTCCGTTTTTTTCTTAAGAAATGTCACTTTCTAGTGCGCACATAGCCTTAAGCTCACAGAAGACTGACTATATGGGAGTGTCCTAAGAGATAGCTGCTTTTTAGGATTTATTCACCAACCACAAGCAGAAATGTAGAACAATGGCAAGTATTTTAATCCTACGATATTGGCATTACCTTGTAAGCACAACCAATGTGTAGCCCTCCCCCGAATATTGGTTAGCTTGGCTCCATACCGGATCCGCTCCCCCCCCCCCCCCACCCCCCATAACATGTTGTCCATGTCCTGCATGTATTGTGGCAGACGCACGTTGCTACTTTGACTGTTCCTTTTGACTCTGGATGCTATTAATCCAAAGTCTGACCCTTTTTTATGCAATTCCTTTTATCCTTGAGTCTGCAAGCCACATGTGGGTAACAATGAGTAGAGGAGGTTGTGGATGGAGGAATGGCACAGGTGTGGTATTGCGTGTATGCGGTGGCGTTTCATGATTGCATCACGGATCAGAACTCTGGTATTTTCCGTTTGTCTGTCTGTCCTGGATTTCATTTACTTTTTTTTTTTTCTCTATTTTGTGCAGAAAGCCTCAAAGACAGCTGTGATAGCAGAGGCTCTCCAGCCCCGGTCTCCCAGCACGGCTCATTATCCTCTGCCTCCCCCAATGGGCTACGCTCCCCAGCCGAACACATGGCCACTTCGGTGCTCACACAGATGGCCAGCCAAAGGACAGACGGCCATAGTCAGATTCTACAGTCACACGTCATCATGTCACCACAGTCTCAAGCGGCCAGCAGATGATGCATCTACTCCATTCATACCTAGAACTAACCAACGGGACGCCTCAGCCCCAAAGACTGAGCCGAATAACTAAGCCCCAGCACAGAACGGGCGGATACGGATAATAAGAAATATATATACCTATATATATTTGTTTTTAAAGTTCGGTAAAGGGTGTTTAGGGACTATTATTTTTTCTTTTTTTTTTTAGTACACAGACATCAAGTGGCTAAAGCACTAATCGTCAGATGCCATCAGGTCAAATCAACAACCTCAACACAAAAAGTGTAAGGGCTTCAAGCACTAACAGACGTGTCCACGGCCACGCACCCTGCCGCTCACTGTGTGGTGTATATAAGACAGATCGCAGGTTTACCATTTCAGTGCCAGCAGGGTGGGTATTTTTTTTCCCTGGTGCTCCTTGTCTGAGCATTACCCCTGTCCTGCTCCATTTGTGTAACCGAATATTACTGAGAAATCCTTTCCATGTTTTACTACTACGATTTTTACTCCTTTGGAAAAGGCAGTGCCATCCATACTTTTACCTGTCCATGGCATTTCAGTGTTGCTAGATACTTCATTACAGACGAGGCCTTATTGCGCAGTTGCCTTCCAGCCTTTAATACTCATGCATCACATGAAGAACACAGAGGAGCGTTCTCTGGTCCTGGAGCCCAGCCTGGTGCTGGACAGACACCGTACAGAGGACACGTGAGGAGGAGACCCAGGAACCACCGCTCTGGGGTTATCCAGAGGGACAGATTTACAGCCGTGTGATCAAAGTGATGTGCACTTGTACTGCTTCATGGAAAGATCTGCAAGTCTTCCCCCTCCTCCTGTAATGCTCCTGAGATTTTCTTCTTTGAACTTGAAGATTGGTCTCTCCGCAGCAAACTTTAACACTAAATATAACCATCGGTGCAGCCTCTCCATAGTCTTCCAGTTGTCCATACCTGGGGGGGACTTGGGATTTTGTGTGCAATGAGGAGGCACCTTGTTTGATAGACTTGTATGAATCCGACATATGGTCACAGAGGAGAATGAGTCCATACTATAGGAGGGACTTCCTCCATGTACTGTAGGTACGGCACTAGCTTATTCTCATTGCCCCATGAAACGGCAACCAGAGGCTTCTCAGTGTCGATTAGAGGGCTGGCTTCATGTGCCTCTTACATCATCCTTTACTGAAAAAGTGAAGTTTTTGCACCTAATATATAGTACTATGATTGCTTCTAGCTCTTTCAGGTATTGTTCTATGCAGTCACATGGACCTTTCCCAGAGACATCTTGCTAAACTTTGTCACCGTTTTACTTGCAGGTTCACAAGGTAACATTAACAATTCATCATCTAAGCATTTTCCTTGGATGAGAAGTTTACAGCGTAACATGCAGAGCTTAAGATGAGTGCTGTACACAGCTCTGCCCGTGGTCGTGTGCGCACGCTGCCTGTGGTCCTGTGCGCACGCCTCCACCTGTGGTCCCATGTGCCGCCCGCGATCCCGTGTAAACACGGCGCCTCTCGCGATCCCGTGTAAACACGGCACCTCTCGAGATCCCGGGTAAACACGGCACCTCTCGCGATCCCGTGTAAACACGGCGCCTCTTGCGATCCCGTGTAAACACTGCTTCGCTCACGGTTCCTTGCACCACGACTCAGCCCGTGGTCCGGTGCACACGGCACTGCCTACAGTCTCATCCAGTTTGGCTTTGTGAACACAGAGGTAGCAGATTCCTGTAGCTGTCTCATTGTCCTGGTAATGTCACCAGTGACGTTACTGCGACAGGCACACTGTCTGTTCTTCCTACTGGGGATACACTACATTGTCTTAGGCATCTTTTACAGTCTTCAAGTGACATTTCATTGTTTAATCACAGATGTCCTTTGCAGCAAATCGCTTGGTGTTGATGGTTTTAATATGCAGATTTTATATATTGGGGAATAGGTATTTAGGTAGCATAAACAAGGTAAGTGATGTCAGATTGAAGTTACGCAGTGCGTTCACATGATTCTGCAGTCATATAGACCGGACCGGCTACACCAGGGACCCTCCTAGAAGACCACTAGGGGCTAGCAATGTAGAGGAATGTCTCATTAGTTTTAGATTGTGTATCAAGTCTTTCATTGCTTGATCTACAGAACTAAACATTTTTATATTTTACTTTTTAAGCCCCAAGATGTTGTCCAGTCCATTCTTGGATCTCATACAGCGGATCCCCCAATGTTCACTTTCCCTACAGGGCCGAGCAGATTACCGAAAGACTTAATCCGGTTTATTATGAAAATGGGCGTATTTTAGTGTGTAAGCATTAATTGTAGCATTAAGGGGCTTGATACCCACTTACATGGGCAGATAATCTCGGAACGAGAATCCTGCACCGATTATAGGCCTAAACAGGCCGGCAACACCCAACAAACTAGCAAAATGCTCATTCTCCAGATGCACTGATTTTTAAGCCGGCTTAAAAATCGTCGTTCTCAGCAGCACAATGTCCTGTGGAAACCAGACGTGTGCTGCCGATACCATGACAGCATGAGCACAGAACGATCATATTACAGATTGTTCTCTGCGCATAGACGTGTTTGATCGGCCGCTCTAAATAGGCCATTAAACTACCGCAATCATGACGTATAAGCCCAGCCTTACTAGTGTAACCTAGTATGGATATCCCTATTAAAATGTAGAGTACATTGACCATTGTTTGGCTCATACCCTAGCTGTTTTCTTCTTTATAAGGCCCTAGGCTCCTTACCTACTTTTCATGACTTTATTGCACTTATAGCTGCTGCTCCTAGCTACCCATAACCGCAACCAGAGGGGATGAAGACTCTTTTCCACATGTTGTTAAATGATTTTTGGGTTATTATTGTAATAACAGGCAATGCGATAAAATGGAAAATAACCTTTTATTTGTCTGTTAATCACCCACCAGTCTTGTCTGGCACGATGCACGCACATCCACATGACCCCAGCGGGGTCCGCAGCAATCAGAGCCGACACAAGGGATGAGCTGTACGCTCAAGTGTGTGTGTGTATGTATGTATGTATGTATATGTATGTATATATATGTATATATATATATATATATATATATATATATATATATATATATATATATATATATATATATATATATATATATATATATATATATATATATATACAGGGTGGTCCAATAGTAGGTGGACAGTATTTGTGATAGGGTTATCAAATAGGGTGTAAAGTGAAACTGACTCAGTTGCCCTTAGCAACCAATCAGATTCCACTTTTCAGTCTTCAGACTCTTTGGAAAATGAAAGGTGGAATCTGATTGGTTGCTAAGGGCAACTGAGTCAGTTTCATTTTACACCATGTTTGATAACCTATTACACATACCGTCCACCTACGTTTGGACCACCCTGTATATATAATATAATTTATTTTATTTTTTTATCACATTGCCTGCTGTTCAAATAATTGTAGAGAATCCCCAACAGCCCCATTGATCTAACTCCATTTGCAAAAGACCCCTAGTATGGTGCGAATACTGGGTCTCCCTTGATTAACATTACGATGGTTCCTGTGTGTATAGAGCCGCGCCACATAGAATTGAGCACAGAGATTTGCGGGACCCTGTCTGCACCCTGTGGCCACTTGAAACGGTCTACTACTTGCTGGCAATGACCATGCCTCTTATGTGTTGCTCCGGAGTGACATAATTTGACTAATGAAGTGGCCGCTGGACTGGGACCCCGTGAACCTTTTTTGCTCAACTCTACTACAGATCATTCACGGTCTATGGAATTGGTGATCATTTCTGCACGTTACCATTCCCAAAGACTCAAAGTGAATGGAGCAATGTATACCATGCTTGATTATGGGACCCTGGTTCTAGTTATCGGTTGGGGGTCCCAGCAGTCAGACCTCCACCAATCACACCTATGCCCTATCCTGTGTGTAACTAATAACAGGAGCTGCGGATATTGTTGGGTATATGGAGGTGTGCGGGCCTCCTGTCCTGTGATCTCAGGATGCTGGATCGGAGTCCAGTAAATCGATTCTCATTTGTAATATTTTGAATTTACCCAGCTCAGAATTTTACACCAAATATCATAGTGTTAAAAGTTGGTCATTTCTTAAAATTAGAATGAAAATTTTGTATGTCAAAAATGTTTTGCCTTTAGATATACGAGGAATTTTATAAGCTGCTAATGAAACGACATTGATCAATTCAGCCGCACTTGTTCTGGTCTCAAAATCTGATTGGCCATCACTTGCAGATTTTAATCTCAGCACTTAATACCAGAACATACGGCTGTGTTCAGGCAGAGCGGTTCTGTCACGGTTTTATGACACGTGAGCATAATCTAAGGCTCCATTCACACTTCCATATCCATTTTTTTTTTAGTCGTTTAAAACAGACCTTTTTTTTTTCCAAAAAAATATATTAAACTAAATGGGTCAGTGTTGTCTATATTAAAAACGGGCAAACAAAAAATGAGAAAATCAAGTCTGTGAATGTAGCCTAATGCTATGAACAAACGTACAAACTTGCCCATAAGGAATAGGTGGTACCGGTCCGTACAGAGGATTCATCTGTACTTCAAACAGCTAACACAGGAGGACCGTGTGGTCAAATAGGAAATCACTTGGTTAGAATTTTCTGATTTTAAACATAAAATGCTTTTTATATGCAAACATATAAGGAAATATGTCAAAACTATCAAATTTACTTATTTTTCTATACATTTCAGTAATCCGTTCGTTCAGATAATACAAATAACGCTTATGTATTCTTATTTGTGTTATCAGGGCTGTCCTCCTCCTTCCTACATTTATAAAGATGATAATTAGAATTAGTTTTCATCACAGTTTTTCTAAAGATAGCATTGATTTTTTTTTTTTTTGTAGAAGTCCAGATGCATTTAAAGGGAATTTGTCAACCCAGTTTTACTTTGGAAACTAGTAGTATGGCTGATAGGTCCTACTACAACAATAAAAATGATGCCTCTCTTGTAGTGATCTAATGTGCCAGTGCTGAGAAATCAAGCTTTGTAGTCATATGCAGATTAGCCTAGGAGTGCATTGGGGGCGTTTCCATGGACTCTAAAGCACTTCCAGGTCAATTTGTATACATGTTCAAAGTTTGATTTCTCAGCGCTAGCACATCAGATCTATACAAGAGAGGTATCGTTTTTATTGTTGTCCTAAGGCCTATCAGCCATATGATCAATTTCAGTAATAAAATTTTCCTCGTGGTTTCCCTTTTAATATTGAGCATTAATCCTATAAAGGAGTATATCAGCAATCATAAAGAAAAAGAAGCTTCAGGCTCAAAATGCCATATTTTTGGTGGAAAAAGCCATTTTAAAGATGCATATTGTAATTTTTCTAGCTTTCATCCCTTTACTAGTACAGTGCACGTACAGTAACCTAATAGCAAGGATCATAGTGTTGTATTCACACAATGTGGGGAGAGGATGGTATTCAACAAAAATTCACAGCAGATTGCTATGACATCAATATGTGAATCCATTCCAATGAAATTTAAGATCTTGAATAAACTCTTGACCTTAAATATTACGCCTGTATTTTAGGAAATTACCTATTTACCTAATTTAGTGCCTTCTGCTATACAAGGCCTTATGTAGGAAAGGTAGTGCCAATCATCGCGGCAAATCAAAATTCAGTTTTAATTTTTTTATATTTTTTTTTTTTAAGTGGGTTTGACAGGAAAGTAAGCAATTGCAGCTGTGGGCTTCTTTACACTCGTTTTCAGACATGAGGCCCATTCTTTTATTGATTATTTTATTGGTTCATTTACATTTAAACAAGTCCAGATTGACACCATCAGTTTGATACTTAGTGCCTTGAATATGTACAAAGTTTAGGATTTGTCTCTATTAATGCTGATATTACAATCCCAGTGCAATTTTATTCCAAAAACAGCTCCACTCTCTGGTGATGTCTGGTATTGCAGCTTGCCCCATTTACGGGTGAATTGCGATATCAGACTGCCATGTGCTGCAAACACAAGCAGGCGTTCTGATCGCACCTAAATTTCCTCTAAGCCAAATTTCCTATATGGAGACACCCTGCGTGGTGACATTGTTTTCTCAATAATCTGCACATTCTCTGTGATATTCCTGCAGGGCGTACTAACGCTATGGATTTCATGTGTAGAGACCAGTCAGATTCTATGCAGCAAATAACCAGATGTGATTCCGTGTAGACGGCCATGATGAGATCCATTGCCCAGTATAGATTGACTTGGTCATTTCCATGTTTAATAGTATAACATGCCACTGTTCACTGCCATACATTGAGACATGCAGGTCAGGTCTTATTCCTATGTCTGTGCTCTCTGGTCATTTCTGGACTTTTAGTTCAAGATACTAAGTATTTAAAGGGGAAATTCAGGGAGAAAATAGTCTTCAGAAAAGTCATAGATGTCCCTGGTGAAGTCGGTGATCTTTGGGTCCTATCTGATAAGATTCTAGAGATGAAAGCCATGTTATTATTCAGAGATTTTGCTACAGAAAATCTGCCAGAATATTCAGTGACCTCACTGCACAGAATGCAATGTCATCTTAAGAATAGGAGAGTTCTTAGCAATGGCTTCTTAAGGCCCCTTTACACACTGAAACTTTCTAGCGATCCCACCAGCGATCCCAACCTGGCCGGGATCGCTACAAAGTCTCTGGTGAGCTGTCAAACAGGCAAACCTGGTCAACGACGCAACAGCGATCCGGACCTGCAGAACGACCTAGCTAGTCATTGGGGACGTTGTAAAGCAGCTTTTTGAAAGGGAAGTCGCTAACGAAGTCGCTGTAAAGTCCCCTTTACACACTAAAACTTTGCTGCACAGCGGGAAACAAAGGACCAAAGAATGGTCCTGAACGATTTGTAGCGATCAGCAACTTCACAGCAGGGGCCAGGTCGCTGATGTGTTTCACACACTGCAATGTCGCTGGGGAGGTCGCTATTACGTCACAAAACCGGTGACGTTACAGCGATGTCGTTTGCGATGTTGCAGTGTGTAAAGCCACCTTTACAGTCTGTCACCCTTCCTTTTTGGAAATCATGGCAACGATCACTTTACACGTATACAGTTGTCTCTTCTGAAGATTACTTTGATTGCGTTTCCTCTTTAAAGGGAATCTGTCATTTGTGTCGTGCTGACGGCCAGCCCTCCCCATTGCAGAAAGCGGACTTACTCTGAAATGCTGCAGTAAGCAAAATGAGGCGGACCTGGGGAGCAGCGTCTTTGTACAATTCACCTTGATTGATGTGTTTCTCCTGATTTGTGTACAGGCAGACCCTTCAATCGAGCCCTACCCAGTGGAGAGCTGCCAGCTTACTCCTACCTGTGCCCAGTTATGTTTCCTATAAGCCCTCCAGCGTATCAGAGTAACACATAGACCCCGATTCATCAAAGTGTTTACCCCAGAAATTGGGCAATGTTGCATAGAATTTTTTTCCAAAAGAGGCACAGTTATGCCTAATTGTATAATTCATGACGAGATATGGCGTACCTTACTGCTCAAATCTTACTCCAGTCAGTGACTGGCATAAGATTTTTGGCAAGGCACACCTGATTATTCAAGAGGCGTCCCACTTTTAACCACTTCACGACTTTTTGACGTACATATAAATGAAAAGACGTGTCCCCTGCCTTTGATGCAGGCTCACATGCTGATCCCGGATCTTTTCCCGCACATTATTGCTGATTTAATAAGCCATCAAGTGCCATGACAGCCACCGATGGATCGGAGATCCGCCCGCACCAGTTAACTGCCACTGTTAATTTCTGGACATCATTTTTCCAGCCTCTCAGCGCGCCCATGATGTTATTACTGGGTACTGACGTGTTGTCATGACAGCAGGGGTCTTCTGATGACCCCTATGCCTGTCGTTATGATCCTCCTGTATAGGAGATTGTGATTTCTGCTATACATACCAGTGCTGTAGCAGTGAAATGTATAGCACAGGTGATCAGAGCTTCAAGTCCCTTAAGATTAAATACAGGAAAAAAAAATCAAAAATAAAAATTAAAACCAGGTTTTTTTTTTAAAAAATAAATTTGGTATCGCTGCTTTCAGACATGTCTGATCTATCAAAATAAAAAATAAATTAATCCGATCGGTAAATGGCATAACAAAAAGAAAAAAAAAAGTTAAAACTGCAGAATTCTGATGTGTATATATAATACATCTTTGGTATCTACGCACTATTAGTGACCTGGAGAATAATATTTCCAGGTCAGTTTTACTATATAATGAACATGGTAAATAAAAATTAAAAACAATAATAATAAAAAAAAAAAATGTGGAATTGCACTTTCTTTTTGCAATTTCAAGGCACTTGGATTTTTTTTTGCCTTTTTCCAGAACATATATGGTAAAATAAATGGTGTCATTCATAAGTACAACTCCTGCAAAAAAACAAGACCTCATAATAAAAAAAACTTATGGCACTTGGAAGAAGGGAGGTTTAAAAATTAAAACGAAAAAATGGAAAACCGCCTGGGGTGAAGGACTTAATGAATCAGGGCCCTCATGCTTTCACACATCCGGTTGTTCCTGTGCGGCACAATCCGGCGCTTTGCAGAAAAACCGCAACCGGGTTTTTTTTGCCGCCGGTTGCGATTTTTTTTTTTTTTTTTTTTGCATAGACTTACATTAGTGCCGTATTGTGCCGTATGGGCTTGCGAACGGTCCGGTTTTTGCCACATGCAGCAGATTTAACCGATGCGGCGGCCGGATGGAATGTTGCCTGGCACTTTTTTTGTCCGGCAAAAAAAACAAAACGTAGCAATGCAAGCCTATGGATGCCGCATGCGGCGTCCTGCGGCAAACACCGCATCCGGCCGCCGAATGCATTTTTTTCCTCTGCGCATGCTCTGTAGCCTGCTGCAAGCGGTAAAAAACGGACGAGCCGCATGTCTAAAACGTATGCAAAGGATGCGGTATTGTCGCCGCATCCGTCGCATAGGTTTAAGAGCCGGATTGGCCGGCTCTGCTAAAACCGGAGGTGTGAAAGCAGCCTTGGAGACTGCCATGAGCTCCGCTGGTCTAGATGAGTCGGGGCCATAGCTTTCTGTAATGATGGAGCCGGTCTCTGTCATGTTGATGTGTGGCTCGGGCAGCATGAAGTGACTGACGGGTCCAGTCTGGGGTATAAGATCTGCAGCTGCATGTACACTACAATACCGAAGAGCTGCCTAATAACCAGTAATAGAAAATGTCATCCTCCAAGGACAAGTTCAGATTCTTCACTAGAAGGTTAAATGTTGCTGTTTTGCACAAATTTGTAAGGTCCTTTATCGGGATAAGTTTTCCCGTAATACAGCGATTTTCAGATGTTGTATAGGTAAAGGCGTTGTCCTGAGAGAAACTATAATGTGTACCATGAAATAGCGTTAGATTGAGAAAGCTTGTTCAAGACTCAATGAATAAAGTTCATATATATTTGTTCTGTATCTTTTGTATATCGAGAACATGACAGGCGCACACAGTTATGACAGCTACGCGTCACCCGTTATCATAATTGACGCCCCACCATCCTACAGAGGTTTGGCGCCCCACTCATTTTTTTTTATTTTTTTTTTTGTTAGTGTATAATTTTGTTCTACAACTTACATAATAATAGATTGAGCTCTGCTGATTTTAGTGTCGTGTATGTAGTATCCATATAAATCAGTTTCCTGCCTTGTAGGATGGCGGTGTTGGTGCGTATTGTGCCCATATACACCAATTTCCTGCCTTGTAGGATAGTGGTGATGTTGCCTATTGTGCCAATATACACCAATTTCCTGCCTTGTAGGATGGTGTTGCCTATTGTGCCCATATACACCAATTTCCTGCCTTGTAGGATGGCGGTGTTGGCGTCTGTCATGCCCATATACACCAGTTTCCTGCCTTATATGACGGCAGTGTCGTGTTAGTTGTACGCATATACACCAGTTTCCTGCCTTGTAGGATGGTGGTGTTGGTGCCTATCGTGCCCATATATACCAGTTTCCTGCCTTGTAGGATGGTGGTGTTTGGATCTGTTGTGCCGATATACACCAGTTTCCCGCCTTGTAGGATGGCGGTGTTTGGATCGGTTGTGCCGATATACACCAGTTTCCTTCCTTGTATAGGATGGTGGTGTTTGGATCTGTTGTGCCGATATACACCAGTTTCCCGCCTTGTAGGATGGTGGTGTTTGGATCGGTTGTGTCGATATACACCAGTTTCCTGCCTTGTAGGATGGTGGTGTTTTTTTGTGTCTGTGCATATTCTGCATTTAGCTAAGTGACAGCACTTAAATAAAGTGTATGCTGCAAAATAAACACATGACTTTCCATGGTCTGCTGATTTTAGTGATAAAAGCCATGTGCATCGTTACGTGCGGTGCGAGGGATGACGGTAAATTACTGTAGAGCGCTCACATCGCACAGACGGCTCCTCCAGCCCAGACACGCTTACGGTTTTCATTATTGTGGATCAACTCTTACTTTAAACAGGCGACTTTAAATGTAAAAGTGTATAGCAAATCAGTGCAGTGGTCATACTTTGTGCCATGGAGACATGGGACAGCTACTGAATACTAAGGAATTGGACCTCCATGTCTGCATGCCGCCACTCAGTGACGCAGAATGTTACTGCTATACTGCCATGGCTTCAGGAACTGCAATGAGCTACCATTGACAAAAAAATTTTATTAGACGACTCAGATTGGTCCTTGTTCAGTTACTCAGGTACATTTCGTGCATTAATCTCTAGACCTGAACACTTAATATGCCGCAAGGTCCCCTGGAGCCGGGGGCTGCAGGTGTCGCTTCACCATTTCACCCGCCTACCAGAGAACTGCAGAGCAAACCGCTCTGGAAGCGGGTGACTTCAAGGCCTTCTCCCTTTCACCATTGTTGACACCAAATTAATGTTATGTGCCTTTTATTTTGTTATTCATGTAACAATAAACTCTGTTACCAAGTACCTAGAGATTGACTGGTTATTGCCTAAAGCTCGGGGGTTCTGTAAGGATGGGGTTTTCAGAGGCGTTCACCTCTTCATGAATCGGGAGCATCTGACTCCACCAAGACCGGCGGGAAAATCACCCGTATTGATAAATCAGGGCTGTAGTGTTTAACCCTTTCATGACCGAGAATGTATATAATACAAAAAAAGACAGCTTGCACTCTGAAATGCTAAAGTATGAAAACCATGAATGTGTGAATATAGACCTGCATTACTGCTAAGGGAAATCTAAGAAAAATGAGATATTTAGCATACAAAAACGGCCATTTTTCAGGGCTTTGGAGTCGGTAAGCCAAACCTGCGACTCCGACTCCTCAATTTGCCTTGCACTGACTCCGTCCACGACTCCGACTCCCACATATATTTTCTCTGCTCGGTTCTTAAAATTGAACATGGACAAAACAGAATTCATTGTCTTTCCTCATCATTCAACTCCCCCACCTGACATATCCATCAATGTCAATGGCTGCTCACTTTCCCCAGTGCCACGTGCTCCCTGCCTGGGAGTAATCCTAGAATCTGATCTCTCTTTCAAGCCACACATCCAAGCCCTCTTTACCTCCTGCCGCCTCCAACTCAAAAATATTTCCTGGATCCGTACATTCCTTTCCCAAGAAGCTGCAAAAACTCTAGTACATGCCCTTATTATCTCCCGCCTGGATTATTGCAACCTCCTGCTCTGTGGCCTCCCTTCTAACAGTTTCGCACCCCTTCAATCTATTCTAAACTATGCTGCCCGGCTAATCCACCTGACCCCCCCGCTACTCCCCGACCTCTCCTCTCTGCCAATCCCTTTACTGGCTTCCCATTGCCCAACGACTTTAGTTCAAAACCCTAACCATGACCTACAAAGCCATCCACAACCTGTCTCCTCCCTACATCTCTGACCTAGTCTCACGGTACTTACCTGCACGTAACCTTCGATCCTCACAAGATCTCCTTCTCTACTCCCCTCTCATCTCCTGTCCCCACCATCGCATCCAAGATTTCTCCCGTGCCTTCCCCATACTGTGGAATGCTCTGCCACAACACATCAGACTCTCGCCTACCTTGACAAGCTTCAAAAGGAACCTGAAGACCCACCTCTTCCGACAAGGCTACAACCTACCGTAACCCTCAGTCTGATACAGCGCCGCACATACCCTAACCTACTGTATCCTCAGCTATCCCTTGTAGACTGTGAGCCTTCTATCCTCCTGTACCAGTCTGTGTCTTGTATTGTTTGATTATTGTACTTGTCCCTATTATGTATACCCCTTTCACATGTAAAGCGCTATAATAATAATAATATATTCTTATATTTAAGTGAAAAAATGATTGTAGTGCAATGGGAATATCAGACATTTAATCATTTTTATGATATAATAAGATATTTAGATAGACCAAAAAATATCTATTTATTGGAATAAAACTTTAGAACCCAAGTCCTCTTCTGCCTGGAAGTCCTGTAGCTGCTCATCCTAACTGCTACCTCAGTCAAAGCATCTTTTCCTTTAGTAAGCTGTTGATCATCAAGCAGTATACGATGACTTGGGTCCACAAAAACAGCTGCCAGAAGAATTTTATTTTCTAATAGTTGTGTCTCTCTCCGTTTCATTGAAGCAGAAATGCCATCTGCGATTAAACCTCCTCTTTGGGACAGGCAAAATAGCAAGTTCTTCCACTCCCTTATGAAAATGCCAGGAGTTAAATCCTCAGCTTTTAATTTTTTAGTCATGGTAAATGGGTGATTAAGCAATTCCTTCAATTCAGCCACCTGTGTCAATTGACCTTCATTTAGAGTTACCTGAAGGTTTGCCATATCTATAAGAAACAGTTTCAGTTCAAGCAATCGCTCAATCATTAAGTGCTGCCCCACCGAGTGCCTTGATCAACAATTGCCCCTTTCCCAGCACGTCTCTTCAAGATTGAATCCATTTTAGGGGTTCTGGCGGCAATAACAGATTTCCTCACTTTTCCAATCAGATTTCCAGCATGTCCCTCTTGCAGACTATCTTATTGCCAGCTGCAGCGTGTGCACAACACAGCGCATGTGATGAATATGAAAGTGTTTTGAAGCAGCTTCAACAAGATCATCTAACTCTAAAGTATCATTTTGCTGTTCTTCTGTTGTAATATCTGTTTTTTCCTCAGTTACATGAACAGCACTGTGGCTCCATCTCACACATACTGAATCCTACATTTTCTTCTAGCTGTTGTTCATTACTCTCATTCATCAGTTTAAAGGGAACCTGTCACCAGATTTTACCTATTAAACTAAAAGAATAACCTTCTGAAACTCCCCTTCCAGACCCCAAAAATAACTTTATACAACTTGGCCCTTGGGTATGCTAATTACCTTGGTTGGCCTCATGGGCGGGCTCATTTTCTGCTCCTTTATCCCCCTCCTGCCGCTGATCGCCATCCTCCTTCCTTGGTTGACGGAATGACGCCTTCCTTCATCCTCCTCGTTGCATTTTCAAATCTCGCGCCTGTGCAATTAGGTCTGCTCGCGCAGGCGCAGTTCGCTCTGCCATATTGCGGCCAGAGCAGAAAACAAAGCTGCCCTAGCTCGTGCTGGTGAGCTAAATGCGCAGGCGCGAGATTATGGGCAGGTACGAGCATGGCGCTGGTGAGGTCGGCATTGTGCATGACTTCACCAGCGCCATGCTCGTACCCGCCCATAATCTCACACCTATGCATTTAGCTCACCAGCGTGAGCGAGGGCAGCTGTTTTCTGCTCTGGCCGCAATATGGCAGAGCGAACTGTGCCTGCCTGAGCAGACCTAACTGCACAGGCGCGAGATATGACAATGTGATGAGGAGGATGACTGAGGGCATCATCCCGTCAATCAAGAAAGGAGGACAGTGATCAGCGGCAGGAGGGGGGAAAGGAGCAGAAAATGAGCCCGCCCATCTGGCCAACACAGGTAATTAGCATACCCAAGGGCCAAGTTGAAGTTGCAATAAAATGTATTCTTTTTTCACATCAATTGGAGTGCCTGGTGCTTTTTTGGTCCATTTTATTCCGACTCCACCAAAATAAACACTGACTCGACAGCCCTGCCATTTTTATATCTGCCCAGTAGCCACGGCATGGCTAAATATCTCATTTTTCTTAGATTTCCCTTAGCAGTAATGCAGGTCTATATTCACACATTGATGGTTTTCATACTTTAGCATTTCAGAGTGAACACTCAAATTGTCTCTCCAGGAAAGGAGACAAACTCTAGCGCAGCGCCACCTATTGGAAGTAGCGATCCTAAAAGTCAAATGTGGATTTTTAACAATCCTTTGCATATGACCTAGGATATATATGCCAGATCAGAATCCCAATTTGCAGACACGGTGTTTCGGGGTGCTTGCCCCTCGTCAGTGCAAAGTATGGGGTGTCTGATCTGGCTCATGAGAAGCTTTGTGGGGACCACGGGGGAACACTATTCTCCTTAAGGAGACTTTGCACACTGTCATTTTTTGTATTTTATGTCATGTTCAGTTATGCACCTGTTCACATTTCAGTTTCAAGAATGTATATATACGTCCTTGGCTGTGTCTGTCCCTTTTAATGCAGGCATGTGCTGCGAGCCCGCAATATTCCCCCCACATGTCTGCTGATCTGATCAGCTGACGTGCAGCTAATAATCTTGGGTGGCTCTCCAATCCATCTGTGCTTGTTAGCCCCTTGGCGCTGTCAGAATTTGAACGTTGTTTTGAGCAGCGGAATCCTCTGGATTTCACTGCGCATGCTCTTTTTTTTTTTTTCACAAACTTTATTTTGGCTCGCGGTGGCCGAACGTTCAGCTGAGCGCCCGGCCGTCGGCAAGTGACAGCGCTCAGCTGAGCGACCGGCCGCCGGCAAGTGACAGCGCTCAGCTGAGCGCCCGCCCGTCGGCATGCCCGGGCGCCGGCAGGTGACAGCGCTCAGCTGATCACCCGGCGGTCGGCTGCAGGGAGCGATCAGCTGATCACCCGGCGTCCGGCTGCAGGGAGCGATCAGCTGATCGTTCACAATAGTCTGCCGCCGGTAAAACTGTAAAAAAAATCAAAACGGATTCCGTTGTTTTGCAGCATCCGTTGCATCCGTTGTGCCACTATATGCAACACATCCGCTGCATCCGTCACACAACGCAATGCAACGGATACCGTTCAACGCAAGTGTGAAACTAGCCTAACCTGAAGGAGACAGTTGGGGTCTCCGAAACGCGTAGGAATGAAATAAAAAGAATCATCTGTTTGACACCATTGTTTGTGGTCTTAAAGCACGGCGAAAAACCTGTTTTTCCTCCAGTTTCCTTTTGATGATCATCAGTTGATCAAATCAGCATTCCGATGAGGATCACGCTGTTCCCTGCTGCCATCGGCAGCCCCGTAACTTGATCACGGGGCACCAATGGGTTGCCATGAAAGCTTGGGGGTCACGTTATAACTCCTGTCAGTCATGACGTCTTTCTTGTGAATGCTGGCACTCACAGGAGATCAGCATTTCTGATGATCAGACCGGTACTGAAGCGTACAGGCATAAAGTCCCCTAAGAAGACTAGTAAAATCAATAAAAAAAAGTAAAAGTTTTTAAAAATATGAAAAAAATAAAGTTCAAATCACCCCCCTTTACCCCACTGAAAATAAAACAAAAAAATAATCACACATTTGGTATCGCCACATTCAGAAATGCATGATCTATCAAAATATAAAATCAGTTAATCTGATCGGTAAAGGGCAAAGCGAGAAAAAAAATCAAAACACCAGAATTATGTTTTTTGGATCAATGCAACATTGAATTAACAGGTTATCAAAAACTAACATCTATCCAAAAATGGTACAGCTAAAAATGTCAACTCAAGAAACAAAAATAAGCCATCACTGATCCCCAGATCCCGAAAAATGAGAATGTTATGGGTCTCAGAGAATGGCGACAAAAGCACAATCCTTTTTTTTGTCTGATTTTTTTTTTTCACCACTAAGATAAAAGTAAAACTCAAAACTCTACATTTTTGCTATCTACGTACTCACGTCGACTTGGGGAATCATATTACAGTTTCAGCTTATAGTGAACATAGTAAATGAAAACCCAAAAAACAAATTGTGCAATGCCACTTTTTTTTTGCAATTTCACGGCATTTGGAATTTTTGTTTTGTTCATGTTTTCCTGTACAATATGAGGCATGATTGGTGTTATTGAAAAGTACAAATTATCCTGCAAAAAAACAAGACCTCATATAGCTATGTTGATGAAAAAATAAAAAAAGTTATGGCTCTTGGAAGAAGGGGAGGAAAAAAACGGAAAATTGCCTAGGGGTGAAGAGGTCAAGGTAAGGGAATATGCCTGTGCTATTAATGGGGTTGAGTTGTATATTAAACTGTATAACTATGTTTAGTATTCTACTACAATTATTAACTCAATTTGCTGTTTTTTTTCATTAGATACTCTTTGTAAAAAAAAGAAAAAAAAAAAAGTGTTATTAGAGTTTTGAATCTTTTAACAGCAAATACAAACAGACCACAATAAGGAATAAAACCATATTCTCCTTATAGTGTTTGGATACACTACTTTTTATATATGTGGTTCTCTCCTATTAGCATTTAAATTGGACAACCACGCGCACCCATACAAATCTAAGGGTGCGAGTGAAACATTGGACTGCACTGATAACATCTGAGTACAGTGCGATATACACACAGACAATGAAGAAGATGGAAAAATGAATCTCTCCTCACCTGTGCTCCGATTCTGGAATGCAAGAGATTCAGAGTACAGTAGATGATAATCCTCACGCTCTCAGCAGAGTTTGAACCGAGTATCATTAGCGTATCGCATCTGATGCTATACTGATATACGCCAGTGTCCTTAAAAAAAAAAAAAAAAAGTTACACCAAAGCTGAATTGTAAACACGATGCATCTTTTAAGGTCAGATGCCATATGCACTTTGTCCACTTGGTGGCTCTCATTGATAGCAAGAATATTTCTTTTTTTTATTTTTGTGTATATATATATATATAATATTTTTATTTATTTTTTTTTTTTACTGAATATTCTGCAAAATTATAATGGCGACCTATCACCGTATACTCTGAAAAATGCAGATGTGTGTGCGTTATGATCTTGAGTTTCTAGAATTGCTTTCCAGTTCACTATTGGCTAAGAAAAAAAAAATAGTTAATTCATTTAAAGAGAACCTGGCAGCAGGATTTAGCACTATAAAGTAAATCCATGGCCATAATGGCACTGTGATGCTGATTAAAATGATTTCTGCAGTGAAGGAATCCGATCTGTGGTTGTTTAATAATTTTCCAATGTTTTGATGATGTCTTTTGTGCATCAGGATGAGACACTTTGGGGGGGGGGGGAGGGGACGGGGACGTAGGGTCTTCTTCTCTGCCTGTCTCCTTTTGTTTCTTTTACAGGTCACTGATTTAGTGACCTGTTTCCTTTTTGAAATTTTGCGCTGCCACCATCACTGCAGTGGGCGGCTCATGCGTGGTGATTCTTTGGCCGGTCTGCAGGTCTTCAATAAAATGGTGCCAGAGGCTGAGCTAAAGCAGATCCATATTTCAGCTCCATGACCTCTTTATTAAGCCGAGGTGCCAGGACAGTAGAAATCCACCACAAGTGACCCTATTTTACAAACTCCACCCCCTCAATGAATTAATCTAGGGGTACAATGAGCATGTTGACATACTTATACTATTGGGCGGTGATCAAAAATTAATTACATTTCTACCACTAAAATGTTGATTTAACCACAGATTGTGTTACACAATTTCTCCTGAATGCGGCGATACTGCACATGACTGTACAGTACTGTTTGGCCGCACCACAGGGCTCGGAAGGGAAGGAGCACCATTCGATTTTTGGAGCACCGTTTCCTAGAATAGTTTACGGACTCCATTTGTAGAGCCCCTAAGGGCCAGAACAGAAAAAATCCCCTCAAGCGACCACATTTTGAAAATTACACCCCTCTGGGAATTTATCTACAGGTGTAGTGACGATTAAGGCTAGTTTCACACATCCGGCATTTCGCCGCATTGCCGGATCCGTCGCACTCCAGTAGAGTGCAATACAGTACAATGGCATTGCGACAAGCTGCAGTCACATGCTGTCATGTGACCGGAGCTTGCCGCAATGCCATTGTACAGTATTAACACTGTACTGGAGTGTGCCGGATCCGGCAATCCGGTGAAACTAGCCTTTAGTCTCTGGACAACATCAATTGCGTCAAATGTAGCAAATGTTTACAGAATTAAAAATTTCAAATAAACCCTGGTCATGCACAGTACATTGTAGTGTCCAGCTCATGCTTCTGGAAATACGCACCCCGTAAATAAAGTGTGCTTCCTCACTACAATAATGCCAAACATGGAGACCCGAACAGTGGTTTAGGCACATTGTGATGCTCAGAAGGGAGGGGGCCATTTGGATTTTGGAGCACAGATTTCGGTGGATTTATTTTTTGAGGGTGTTAGCCATAGTGTTTTTCCAGCACATAGACCGCTTCATGACTGCAGCCGGGGCAGGCTGCCGTCAGAGCTTTATTTCAGATGAATGTATTTCCGGGGTCAAGCAGAGGTTCGCTGCACACAGCTTTACCAATGGCAACTGCTGGCCAATCAGAGGCAACCAGCTGACGTAAAACACAGAAGTCAGCTGCTTGCCTCTGATTGGCCGACAGCTGCCATTAGTAAAGCTGTGGATACTCGTTTTTACATCATAGGGTCACTGATCAGAGGGGAGAGGGAGCCCGATCCCTCTCACAATCCCTTAAGTGGCATTTAAGAGGCTAAACAGTAAGGGACGTTGCGTGGACTGTCCCTGGCTGTGAGAGCCAGGGTTCAATTGTCAGATAAGCCGAGCTCCCAGTGACTATTGGGAGGCACAGCACCTGTGCCTCTGGAATCGCCAGGACGTACAGGGTGTGTCCAAGGTCAGAAGCACCCGACAGTCAGCGTCGCCCTACTTATAGTTACAGTAAATAAGTAAAGATAGGCTCCAAGCAAATCTATCTGTATGAGTGATTCATTAACTATGACTCAGTTATGCTACAAATCTTCACTCAGCTAATCCAATAGATAAGTAGTCTCTTGTCACTGTACGATTAAACAGGAAGTGAAAACCTTTCTCACTTTGAAGATGCCCTGGGGAAGATGTCCATCCTTCAGTCTCTGGTATTCCGTATTTTGGAGAAGGAGTGTATCTCAGAAAGGAGAAAGTTGCTGCTGTGCGAAAATGACCTACGCCTACAACACAGAGAGTTGAGAGCATTCCTGAGCCTTTCTGAATATTAACGCCAAATCATTAAGGACTTCGCCAAGACTGCAGCCCCCTTAAATAAATTACTAGAGAAGATGATAATGTCATCAAGGTATGTCAAGGGTGCCTCAAAGTTTAGATCTCTCAGGCACTTTTCTATGAGACTTTGAAATATCCCTGGGACATTAGTTAGCCCATATAGCATCCAGTTAATCTCAAATGATCCCATGGTAAGTATGAAAGCCATTTTCAGCCAGTCTTGTTCAGCCTCTGGGTACACAGATCAAGTGAGGAGAAGTACTTTGCTTTTCCCAGGGCGGACATTTCTTCATTATCACATACAATACACTATACGTTACATACTACACATTACACAGGAACACATTGCTATTAGTGATGGACGAGCACTAAAATACTCGGGTGCTCGTTACTCGAGTCGAGCAGGTCAGATGCTCTGAAAGGCCTCAACTCGAGTAATGAGTATAATAGAAGTGGAATGACTGAGCAGTTCGGCTCTCCACCCATATACAGCCAACCATATACAGAACATTTCCGGGGGGAGGGTGGGTAGAGTTTTTGTTGTTGGACATAGTACATCGAAAAACATTGTTTTAACAACCTGTGAGAGCTATTCAGACAATGCGAATAGCTCTCTGTGGTGTCTGCTGACATCATAAAGTGAAGAGAGCCTGTGCATTGTTTTCATTGATTCATGAACAAAACCTTCGAACACCTGTGATACTCGTCCAAGCACTGCGAGTACCCAAGTATCCCGATGCTCGATCGAGTACACACTATCACGCTCGCCCATCATTAATTGCTATCCATCACCATTCACATTACACAATATTTACAAAAGACACAAGACTTCTTTCACATTACTATACATCACTACACAGCAACGGGATTGGTGTCTTCAGGGGTAGGAACGTACCCCTACACATACAACGTCATGCTGGAATCAACTTTGTTCTTGCGTGGATGTTCTTTAGAGAGAAGACCAGTCCGAAACCCAAATTTGCAACCTGGAAGCCTAATAAATGAAAGAAGTAATCCTGGACTGATCACATCGAGGAATTACAGACGAGAAGCCAATACCTAAAGGCCGAAATATCTGCTGCCACAACACATGGAGACCGTGATGGGGAAGAATGGCTTTAATAATTGTCTATATTGTATTGGGAATACGTTGGCCGACTGGAGAATATTTAATATTACAATGGGAGTCCTGGGATAACGATACAGCTCGCGATCTACTGCTTGTCTGCACCGTTCAGTATTAATCAATGTTTGCCTCCACGTGGACTTTCCCACTGTCGGCAGCTACACGGACATAGTCATATCTACTCATGTACTTTATGGAAACAATATTCACTTGCTTGAATTTTGCATAGTCTCTACTTAACGGGATTGTAAGTCATATGGCAGTGTGATATTATCACTATATTGTAGCTTACTGCTCCATAATTACAGAGAAAGTTCTCGTTCTCTGTGTGTTATCACGGATAACACGGAGAAACACACGTGTGCCCCAAACACGACTCACGCAGGGCAATACGCACCTTTGACACGTCCGTGAAAAACGTGCGTGATTTTCACGAACGTGTGAAAGAGGCCTAAGTCTCAAAGTAAAGTTCTTTGTTTGGTTTTTTTTTGTTGCTTTTTTTTAAAGACAAAACCTGGAGAAGAATAAGTATTTGCTTTATAATTCATCGGGAACATAGCATGAAGGATGAGTATGGGAGCCTCGAAAGGTGAATGTGACATAGCATGAACCATGTAGAAAGGAGAATTTTCAGATCAGGTTTTTGCTCTTGCTTTATTCTCACTGCTCCTGAGTATTCCGTTATTCTGTTTTGTTTTTCCCTTTTTTTTTTTTTCTTTTTTCTTAAACTACCATATGATTCCTGAGTTATGCGCCTTTTTATCTAGTGCTAATTTTTATTTTTCTTCTTTACCAAAGGGGCAGATTCCCTGGGAACGTGTCTTAGGCCGTGCTACATTATTACTCTGCAAGCCACGCCCATTTGGCGAAGATCATAAAAATTATCTCTAAATAAAAAAGGCCCCTCATCTCTGAGGCCTCTGCCACACTTACGTGACAAAACGTAACGTTTTTGTCACGTACGTATTAAAGGGGTGGTTTGCTCCCCGTCTGCCGTTTTTGTGGCACGTACGTGTTCTCCGTGTGTTATACGTAATAACACACGGAGAACGGAAAGCCCCGCCTTACCTGCTTCTTCCGGTGCTGTCTGCGGTGCTGAATGTCAGTGTCTGCCCCAGGCCACGCCCCGCTGACGCTGCTTCCGGCCCCCAGTGAAGGAGAAGCGCTGTTCAAATTCACTGGGGGACGGATGTAGGTGACAGCCACGGCAAAGACTGCAGGACTCGTGGAGGTGAGTGTGTGTTTAACCTGACACGTGTGCTTCTCCGGCGTGTGTTTGTCTGTGTGGTACGTGTGCGGCCCGTGTGACACCCGTGCTGCCGGAGCAACACGGACATGTCAGCGTTTTTAACACGGAGACATGTAAGTATGGAACGGACACACGTTCCGTTCCAAAATACTTACGTGTCTCCTAACCATTGGGATTACCTAGGTCCCCGTGTGCACGTGTCTCCGGTACGTGTAAAAAATGGCAAACACGGACCGGAAGCACGGATGTGTGTCGCAGGCCTGAAACGGTATTGCGGATTTATGAAAAAAAAAAAAAATATTCCAGGAGAACAATAAAATACGAGGAAAAACTGGACACTTAACTTGGAGCCAGGTCCTCTTTAATGAAATGAGGAAGAAACAAATGAATCCAGCACCCACAATAAATTAAAAATTTAATTTTATTGCAAACATTTAAAAACCAAGCTATACAAGCATATTAAGGCCTGTTAAAAGAAGGGGGGGTAAACATCAACGTATTTCAAGCAAAGGTGCTTTTATTTATGACTATGCCAGCCAATTAGAGGCAAGCAGATAACACATAAGAGGTCAGCTCCTTGCCTTTGATTGGCCAGTAGCTGCTATTGGAATAGTTGTGCAGAGAGCTTGAATCTGTGCAGCGCTGGCAAAACGTTCATCTGTATTTCAGATGAAGCTCTGAGAGTGGCTGTCCCCTACGTTGGCCGCGATCATCAAGGGGGGCACATGCCTGTGGGCTGCAAGAAGCCGGGAATAGGACGCTCAGGCGAACAAAGGACAGGTGAGAAGAATGTTTTTTTGTTTTCTTTTGTGAAGATTGGCACAATAGGGGACCAAGATGGGACATTGCTACCAGAAGAGGACCAGTAAATGGGACATTACTACAAGAAGAGGACCTGCATGGGCATATTCGTAAAAGGGAACAATAATGGTGCACATTACAACAGGATGGGGACATGGATGGACACATTAGTAAAATGGGACAATGATTGGGTGCATTACTACAGGATGGGGACATTAGTAAAAGGGGACAGTGATATGACACAGTACTACGAGAGGGGGGACAAGGATGGGCACGTTACTACAGGATGGACATATTACTGCAGGATGGGGATAAGGATGGGGCACATTACTACAGGATGAGGACAAGGATGGGGTACATTACTTCAAGGGGACAAGGATTGGGACATTACTACAGGGTCAGGACAGGGATAGGCACATTACTACAAGAAGGGGAAGAGGATGGGGGACCATCAAAAAATGTGGGGGAGGGGTTATATTTAACTAAACAAACTGCTCATTTGTTATAATAAACAAGTGAAAAATGTTCAAAAACAGTGATCCAAAAATGTATAGAAAAAACAAATAGTACCAATAAAAATGTCACTTTGTCCTGCAAAGAATACAGCCACTCAAATTATTGTTTTTCTATGTGCGGCTCATACACACAGCTGAGTTTGAGACCCCTGGTGTGTGGAGCACTGCATATGTGTGATCCTAGTCTTAGGATATGTGCCCACAATCAAGACCTGCTGTGTCCTGGATGCGGTGGGTCCTGACCTGCAGGGCCATGAGTCTCCTCCACAGGAGACCACAGCGGCCTGTGCCCATGATCAGGGTTCGGGCCGCTGCGGTCTCTCGCTTGTGTTCTCCCTATGGAGGACGGTTGTGACTCCGCAGCAAATAAAGGACATGCTGCGGCTCATCAAAGCCACAGCGCAGGTCAGTTTTTTTTGCTGCGGGCCATTCATGCACAGTGGGCATAGGATTTCTAGAAATCCCATCCACTATGCTTGTACTGTACAACGCGGCGTGAAAAGTGAACGGTTTTTGCCTATATTTTATTCTTGCTGCTCCCATGAGTATTTTGGGTTTTTTAATTGCTTTGTTTGTAAATCTGCCATACAATTCCAGAGATATGGATCTTTTTATTTAGTGCTAATTATTATGTGAACCTTGTTTTAATAATACATAATAACCCCCTCTGAGGTATTGAAGAGAAAAGGCTAATAACGCTGTATATATAATAAATAAAATCCCTAGACCGAGAACTCCCTCTAGTGGCAGCGGAAAGTAAATAGAATTTTATGTTACTCAATTGCTATGTGAAGGGAACAAAAGATTTAAAGTGGCATGGAAAAGTTTGGGCACCCCTGGTCAAAATTATTGTAAACAGTTAAGCAAGTTGAAGTTGAAAAAGATGAAAATATATATATTTTTTGCCTAAAATACAAAGGAAATGTGTCATCTTTAACTTTATGCCTTTTAGAGATCATTTTGTAGTTTTTGACACAGGACACTACTGTCATCTTCCAAGGTAGAATCGTCTTCTGCAAGGTCATGGAGCATCCCTAGCAATCTCTGATGGTCTTCAGTAGACTTAATTATGAATATAACTGATGTTATAATGGGGAATTAAGTATTTCATCAACTGACGATTTTTCAAGTGTTCCCACCTACAAAGCATGGAGAGGTCTGTAAGTTTTGTTGTAGGTACACGTCAAATGTGACAGACAGAATCCCCCCAACAAATCCAGAAAATCCAATTGTATGAGTTTTTAAATAATTTAATTTTTATTTTATTACATGAAATAAGTATTTGATCACCAACCAACCAGTAAGAATTCTGGCTCTCATTGTCCATTTATTTTTTTCTGTTGAACTCATTACCTGTATAAAATACATCTGTCCACACAATCAATCAATCACACTAACTAGATTGTGTATGTAACCTTCTGGTTGCAACTGTACACCGTATTTTTTTGTTTATAAGACGCACCTCAAATTTAGAGAAAAAAAAAATTTGGGTCCATCTTACAATCCGGTGGTGTCTTACCGGGGGGGGGCAGAAGTGGGGGGAGCAGGTTGATGCTGTGGATAGCGGGTGTCCCAGATGCTGTGAGGTAAGCAACTTCCAGAAACTGTCGGTGGTGCGGGCTTCAAATAATGGCGAGCGGAGTCAGCTTAATCTGCGCGTGCACCATCGGCTCAATGACAAGCCGAGATCTTATCTGTGCATGTGCCACGACCGGGCACCATTTTCCTTAAGTTAGCTGCTGAGAGATCAATGGGCCTGAGGCCACGCGTGCGCAGATGAGATCTTAAGTCGATAGCTCAGCCGACTTCAGGCACCATTATTTGAAGCCCGCACTGCCGACATCTTCAGGATGCCACTGCCTCAGCGCTTGAAGCCCACAGCACAGCGCCTCGCAGGCCCCAGCATTGTCCCTACCTCTTGCTACCCTTCTCCACCACCTCCTTGTAAGGCGCATTCAGATTATAAGATGCACCCCTCATTTTCCTCCCAAATTTTTGGGAGGAAACGTGCATCTTATAATCAAAAAATATGGTATATCAGATAGCCAAGATGATTGTCTATAAAATGATGGTAGTCTCACATTCTAAGTTGTGGATGGTGAGACATTGAGCCTAAATGTCAAAAGTTCCAGACATTGTTACCCTTTTACTCGTCAGTGTAGAATGTCGGTTACAACCCCTTATACTGGCTCAATAGGAAGTCTATGGGTCCCCAGGCAGTAACTGAGCACTTCTGAGTGATCGGAGGGAGTCTAAGGACCCAGATCCTATTGATCTGCAGGATGTGCATGGATGTTTAACATATTAACAGATAAATGATAGGCACACTTTAAACCATGAGAGCAAGGAAGAGAAATTCAGCTCCCCGGAAATAAAAATCTTCTTTAGTGGTACATGTTGAAATTCCAAATAACATCCATTTGGGCTTAGAGCATAGTGACTAAAGGTTTTGATGTATCAGAAACACGTCCATGTTTTTAATTGCTCCAAGTCAATATGGATGTTATTTGGAATTTCAACTTGTACCAATGAAGAAGATTGGTATGTCCGTGGAGCTAGATTTTTCCCATTTTGGGTTTTTTCGGCAGTAACAGTATCCTGTGCTTCCAACAGAATTGGACTTGGACTTTGTTGGCTGGACTTTGTTGTTTTTTTTTCACACTTTCAACCATCCATTATAAAATGGGATAATGTCATTTATGTAGAAAGCTGTAGGAGGTAAAAAATGGAGGATTTCTGCTGTATATTCTCTATTGTGGAGAATGAAGCACCTGGAACTTTCCTTTTAAGACCCTTGTGTTTGCCCCATCGTATCATTACAACAGATATAATATTTCATTATTTTCATGAGTAAACCTTATGGCAGCTGGCGTGTATTTATTAATATGAAGGAAATGAAATGTTCAGTGACTAATTGCTGAGACTTAAGAACAATGGAAAAAGCAAAGTGGAGATAAAACCGGTGTCCTCATCAATTAATTATTGTCTGCAAAATCCATCCGCATTATCAAGTACACATTTCTCATGGGGGTTATTGTTCTGCTCTGTTAATGTGATATACATGTTCTTTCACCCCAGACTGGCCTATTCTGCAGGACACCTGGTGCGCACCAGTAGTCAGAGACGACCCGAGGAAGCGTGCCTCATGCCTTCTGACGCCCATCTTGTGATTCACTATAAATGGTTCCTGTGTGGGACAGATAATGCGCTTTATCATCTTCCAATGACTAAATGATGGGCAATTTAGTTCACGGCTGACATGACTAACCTGGCACAATAAAAAATACTATTCACCTATCTCACTTCGTTATCTGCTGCAATTTACAGTGTAAATATCCCGTCAATATATCAGATTTACTTTTTATCTGCCAGTCCCTCAGCAAGGCATTGTCGATATCGTTCTGATCTATTGCCCTTTAGTTTTAGCTCATTAACAAGTTAATGCAATTGTCCTCCCTGAGCGCTCATTTCTATGTCCATACTGAGATAGATGCTCTGTATATAGTCCTATAAGAATAGTCTATGTCCTGCTAATCTGGGCTAAAGTGGGCTTTACACGGTAGCGATATCGCTAGCAATTTGTAGCGATAGCGAGCGTGTAAGTACCCGCCCCCGTCGTGCATGCGATTGTTTGTGATCGCTGCCGTAGCGAACATTATCGCTACGGCAGCGTCACACATACCTGCTCAGCGTCGTCGCTGTGACTGCCGAACAATCCCTCCTTCAAGGGGGAGGGATGTTCGGCATCACAGCGACGTCACCGCAACGTCACTAAGCGGCCAGCCAATCAAAGCGGAGGGGCGGAGATGAGCAGGATGTAACATCCCGCCCATCTCCTTCCTTCCGCATTGGGGCCGGCGGCAGGTAAGGAGACGTTCCTCGCTCCTGCGGTGTCACACATAGCGATGTGTGTTGCCGCATGAGCGATGAACCACCTGGATAAACAACCCTTACCGATTTTTGAGTTTGGGACGACCTCTCCATGGTGAACGATTTTCACCATTTTTGAGGTCGCTTAAGGTCGCTGGTCAGTGTCACAAGCTGCGATATCGTTAATGACGCCGGATGTGCGTCACTAACCGCTTGACCCCAACGACAAACCATTAACGATATCGTAGCGTGTAAATCCCCCTTTAGTGTAGCTATAGGTGAGGTGTGCACAGACCAAGCATTAATCTGTCATTATGGTGCGAGGTTTAGCCACTCAGGACAGGATGGTTTGGTTTTTGTCTCCCTTTTCATGAATTTCACCAAAAAATGTCTCCGCTGATGACCGTCACAATTTGTCATCACCAAAAAGGAAACAACCAAAGATGAGACAACCCTTTCAAGACCCAGACAGCGGATATACAGGACTGTGCAAAAATTATTCTGCAGCAGGACAAAAACCTCAACTATTCCTGTTTTGTGGCTTCCCTTCTAACACTCTCGCACCCCTACAATCCGTCATAAACTCTGCGGCCTGACTAATCCACCTCTCCCCCCGCTACTCCCCGGCCTCTCCTCTCTACCAATCCCGTCACTGGCTCAGCATTGCCCAAAGAGTCCAGTTAAAAACACTAACCATGATCTACAAAGCCATCCACAACCTGTCTGCTCCATACATCTGTGACCTAGTCTCCTGTTACTTGCACGCAACCTACAATCCTCACAAGATCTCCTTCTCTCCTCTACTTTTATCTCCTCTTCCCACATTAACATACAAGATTTCTCCTGTGCTTCCCCTATACTCAGGAACTCTCTATCACAACATATCAGACTCTCGCCTACCGTAGAAACCTTCAAAAGGAACCTGAAGACCCTCCTCTTCTGACAAACCTACAACCTACAGTAACCCTCAGTCTGCTATAGCATTCCATGACCAGCTCTGCTCTCACCTACGTATCCTCACTCATCCTTTGGAATAAATGGTGCTATATCAATAATTAAGCCAATGTCAATAAAGAAGCTCTTCCATATGGGCGTGCATAAAAATCATGGGTCTCTATAGCAAATTTACAAGCTGGGTTCCCCTATTCTAGCCAAAAAGGTAAAAAATAAAAAGGGCCATAGTGCATAGAGGAGGTTGGTTGGTAATGTGAGTAGATTGAGATACTTATTTGTCAGGCCTTGTCGACTGGACCAGATTTGCAGAAGTGGATGGATGTCAGAAAGGGGCAGTTCAGTAGCTCCATCATCTATCAATACAGTAACAGAATAGTATTCTTATCCACCATATGGTAAAAGACACATAAATGGGGCTCTATTATGTCCAGAAGAAATTAACAGAGCCTAAAATCTAAGAGACTTAGTTCTACAAAAAGGTTCCAAGTGTGTGGACAGGTTTAGTAACTTGGGCCCGTCAGGGAACTTGGAGGTGTCCTCTGTTGTGTCCAGAGCCTACATCTCACCCAGTGATGGGCATAGTATAGCCGTCCGAGGCAGTGATTGGACACGGAAAGACGTGGAGACAAGAAAAAGAGAAAAGTAAAAGCTTCAGCTAGGCTGCCGGAAGGCTAATACACCCAGGGCGAGAGCTAGACAGAAAAGTACCCAAAAGAATAGCAGCAGAACAGGATTGAAATGGTCATGTCTGTCCAGAAGGTTGAAGAACAAATAAATCACTGTGTGATGTGTTGCCCTGTTATGTCTACGATGGTGACCGGCTGCGGGGAGGTGGAAGCACCCTCGAAGATTGAAATAAGTGTCACACCCCCCCACCCCGTCTGCGGTGCAACACACACACAGGCTCAGCCTGGTGAAGTAGAGCGGCGCTCTGCCGGCCATCCGTTGGCTCCCCACTACAGCCCCATCCCCCGCTCTTCTCCCCCATCTCCTGGGTGCATAGCAACAGCGTGGCCTGGCACTTTGGGTGTTCTGTCACTGGAAAAGTGTTTGGAAATGGAAACACAGTAGAGTAAAACCTGGTGTCAGCCTCCTGTAGTTTTTGTGATACGTAGACATACAAAGGCTATAAATGTAATGATAATGTATTAATTTTTTGGGTGGGGGGAAAACAATACAATTCAGCAATTTTGGAGGCTTTAATATTATTATATTTTTTTAATTCTGTTTATATAAGTCTAGATGTAAATGCATATAGTCACAGTTATTTAGTTGCTCGTGGTCAAAACCATGGATACTTAAGGTCCTGCAATGCCCTGAAAATAACGTAAGTGACAGTGAATCAGAAGAACTATACTACATTTCTAATTGGAGGTATCTGCTAATATTACTATTATTACACCTACTACATATTGGGATAGGATCTTTGAGATAGGAATACCCCTTTAACTACCCTCATCCCAATAAACTAAAACTGCTTTTGTTGCACATACCAATCTAATATGACTTAGAACTGTTCTGGTTCTCACGCCCTGTGATTGATCACTCACCCCTTTTCAGTGCCTGGTTATTCCTTGGCAATCTACCATCTGTATAGGTTCTAGAACTTCCTTTGCGTCACTTTCCAACATACTTTATTCTTGCCATTGTACAATATCTTGCTTGGCCTAAACTGAAAACAGTAAAGGGGGCTTTACACGGTAGCGATATCGCTAGCAATTTCTAGCGATAGTGAGCGTGTAAGTACCCGCCCCCGTCACGCATGCGATTGTTTGTGATCGCTGCCGTAGCGAACATTATCGCTACGCAGCGTCACACAGACCTGGTCGGCGGCGTCGCTGTGACTGCCGAACAATCCCTCCTTCAAGGGGGAGGGACGTTCGGCATCACAGTGACGTCACCGCAACGTCACTAAGCGGCCGGCCAATCAAAGCGGAGGGGTGGAGCTGAGCGTGATGTAAACATCCCGCCCACCTCTTCCTTCTGCATTGCGGCCGGCGGCAGGTAAGGAGATGTTCCTCGCTCATGCGGTGTCACACATAGCGATGTGTGCTGCCGCATGAGCGATGAACCACAACGCTAAACAACCCTTACCGATTTTTGAGTTTGGGACGACCTCTCCATGGTGAACGATTTTCACCATTTTTGAGGTCGCCTAAGGTCGCTGGTAAGTATTATACGCTGCGATATTGTTAATGACGCCGGATGTGCGTCACTAACAATGTGACCCCGATGACAAAACATTAACGATATCGTAGCGTGTAAAGCCCCCTTAAGTCATGTTAAAATAGAGGTATTTTTCCTCATTTATTAATGAGCTGCGTGTATATACAGCAGAGCTGTGCATGCAGCAGTGTTCTGTATATGTGTACATAATGTGTGTGCTGTGTCTATAATAAACATACTGCAGAGGAAAAACTAAAGAGCTCTATTATTTCGCTATTCTAACATATTAGTACGTTCAAATTAGCGATATTGACCTCGCTATGAAAATATGATTTTTTTCTTGGCGAGTCCACATGATTGCCGTCCACACGTCTGATCACCTGAAGGCTGCGTCTTGCTCAGGTAAGTGCATCAGCTGTAATGCCGACATAAGTGTTCGCCGTGATGCATATACGGTAATGGAGGAAGCTTTCCTCCTCACTAATCTATCATATTGCTCATTAAGGCCATTTAGAAACCGGAAATAGTAAAGGTTCACAGAGCAATTAAGAAACTTAAAGTAAATGTGAGTGTGAGCAATAATAAAGGGTAACAAGCCGAGAGGAATTCATCTCAGTATGGTCAAAGCTTCATGGTTGTACTGAAGAGAGCGAAGAAAATGGTGAGAGCTCAAAATAAACGCAAAGAGGTTCTGCATGGAACATTATCCTGCTATATTGGAGTTAGACCTATGTTTTACCTATAAGAAATACCCCAAAATGTTATGTAAATGATCAGTGAATGGATGAATTGTGTGCAGTGCCACATTAAACTCATGAGCAATAATGCCAAAGAGAAAATGGCCAGCAATGCATACGACTTATAGGGGTATTCTCAAGTATGAAAGTTATCCACAAATCACGGGATAGGAGATAACGTCTTGATCGCCAGTAGTCCAACCACTGAGACCTCCGTTGATCCTAAGAACCAGATCTCTGAAATGCCCCATACGAATGTAGCAGGGGTCAATCAGGCTCCCCTCCCCTCCATGCATTTTTATGGGACCGCCGGAGATCAGCCGAGTGCAGCGCTCCGCTTTCTTTTAAAGTCCCATTAGGCCTCCTTCAAATTTCTGTGTTTCCGCTACGTGTGATGTCCGTTTTTTTTACATGTACCGGAGACACGGACACATGTAGACCCATTACACTCAATGGATCTGCACACATGTCCATGTTTTCACACAGCCGTGTGTTCGAGTGGAGCACATGTCTGTTTTTCTCCGGCAGCACTGATGTCACACGGACCACACACTGATGTGCGTAGTGTGACATCAGTCTGACACGTAACGGAGAAAACACGTGTCTTTGAAATAAAATTATTTTCTATATTTACCTGTATCCAGCCCTGCTGTCTTCAGCACTGCTGTTACTTGCTTCCGGTACTGCTGATTATGCTCAAGCATATTCACCACACCGCGTACCCAGAAGCAGCAGCAGTGCCGGAGACAGCAGCAACGGGGAATGGTGAGTATACAAGTAAATGCTCTCAGTGTGCTTTGTGAATGTCACATGGATAGCACACTGACAGCACACGCTGAACACACACTCATACACACACACACACATACATATACGCACCTACACCATGGCCCATGCAAAACTTGTGTGTTTTGCATGGACGTATGAAAGAGGCCTTAAAGGGGTTTCCAGGTTTGGCATGAATGACTGTGACTGCAGACTTTTTAATCCTTACAGCACGCATACTATGAGCTGTCAGGATTCTCTGATGCCGGTGGTGAGACTGGGCGGTCGTGTGACTGTAACGGGGGCAGGGGGTGCCTTGGGGGGTGCAGTCATGGCCACTTTGTGCATCAGGCTGACCCCCGGCCCGGCCGTCATTATTAAGGCAGGGGTTTCGTTTGTGGGGCAGAGTGTGGATGCCAGGGGCACTTCTTCAGTCTCAGTAAAACGCCGCAGACAGTCAGCTGGTAAACCAAAAGGCATTTTATTGAACATAGCTTCTATCTTGCTGTACAGTTTCGGCACACAAACACTTCAGTTTCAAATTACAGTTCTTGCCGTGGGACTACTCCTTTTTCTCTTCTGCGGGCGTTACCCGTCTACTTCTGTCTCTTCATCTATACTCGTACTCCGCTACTACGGGCTTTGCCCATACACTTCTGCTTCTCTGTCTATGCTCGTACGGGTCTTACCCGAGTGCTTCTGTTTTCTTGGTCAAGACACTTTCTCTCTCTTTGGCTATCTGCCACGTATCGCTCCGACACTCTGCCCCGTTGCTTCTCTCTGTCTGACCCAACACACACTCACTCAACTACTACTCTCACTCTGCTACAGAGTCCTCTATCTCTCCCCCTAGGCTGTCCTGCCCCTCCTTCTCCTGTCACTGTTCCCAGAGGGACCACTGCTCCACCCTGACACCTAGTGGGGACACCGGTTACTACTACAACCACAATTAATATCACATCAGCATCACTTGCCACCACACCGTGGGGCATCTTCAGGGGGGAAATCGGCTTCTTCATCACCAGGGGTCCGTCCACCCCTTACATGACTGCGACCATACTTCCAACCACATTCCAACTAGACTTACGCAGCCTTAAGCCCGCTACACACGCTTCAATATATCTCACAATCCGTCGTTGGGGTCAAGTTGTAAGTGACGCACATCCGGCATCGTTTTTGAGGTATCTGCGTGTGACAGCTACATGCGATCAGGATTGAACGCAAAACCGTTGATCGCAAACACATCGTATCATTCTCTAGAATTGTGCGTTTTGTTGCACGAACCTAGTCAATTGTAACGTGTGACATCCCTCATACGATTTTGTTGTCTGATGCTATGTGCGCAGGTGTGCGCTCTGCACCACAGCTTAAAAAAGGTCTGCTTCAGAGCGCAGCTAAAAAGCTGCGTTCTGAAGCGCCTCACAATGTCTGTCATGCACTAATCTCTGTCAGTCCGTCACTATCTCTGTCCCTCACTCTCAGTCCATGTCAGTCTATCCCCCTCTCTCATATACTCACCGATCCCCGATCCCTGGCGCTGCACGGCATTCACACTGCTCCGGCGGCTTTTACTGTTTTGAAAAAGCCGGCCGCCCATTAAACAATCTCGTATTCCCTGCTTTCCCCGCCCACCGGCGCCTATGATTGGTTACAGTGAGACACGCCCCCACTCTGAGTGACAGGTGTCACACTGCACCCAATCACAGCAGCCGGTGGGCGTGTCTATACTGTGTAGTGAAATAAATAATTAAATAATTAAAAAAAACGGCGTGCGGTTCCCCCCATTTTTAAAACCAGCCAGATAAAGCCATACGGCTGAAGGCTGGTATTCTCAGGATGGGGAGCTCCACGTTATGGGGAGCCCCCCACCCTAACAATATCAGCCAACAGCCGCCCAGAATTGCCGCATACATTAGATGCGACAGTTCTGGGACTGTACCCGGCTCTTCCCGATTTACCCTGGTGCGTTGGCAAATCGGGGTAATAAGGAGTTATTGGCAGCCCATAGCTGCCAATAAGTCCTAGATTAATCATGTCAGGCGTCTATGAGACACCCTCCATGATTAATCTGTAAGTTACAGTAAATAAACACACACCCGAAAAAATCCTTTATTAGAAATAAAAACACACACATATACCCTGGTTCACCACTTTAATCAGCCCCAAAAAGCCCTCCTTGTCCGGCGTAATCCAGGATGATCCAGCGTCGCATCCAGCGCAGCTGCATGGAGGTGACCGGAGCCGCAGCAGACACAGCCGCTCCGGTCACCTCCATGCAGCAAATGAAGACAGCCGTGCGATCAGCTGCTGTCACTGAGGTTACCCGCGGCCACCGGTGGATGCAGCGGTGGCCGCGGGTAACCTCAGTGACAGCAGCTGATCGCACGGCTGTCTTCATTTGCTGCATGGAGGTGACCGGAGCGGCTGTGTCTGCTGCGGCTCCGGTCACCTCCATGCAGCTGCGCTGGATGCGACGCTGGATCATCCTGGATTACGCCGGACAAGGAGGGCTTTTTGGGGCTGATTAAAGTGGTGAACCAGGGTATATGTGTGTGTTTTTATTTCTAATAAAGGATTTTTTCGGGTGTGTGTTTATTTACTGTAACTTACAGATTAATCATGGAGGGTGTCTCATAGACGCCTGACATGATTAATCTAGGACTTATTGGCAGCTATGGGCTGCCAATAACTCCTTATTACCCCGATTTGCCAACGCACCAGGGTAAATCGGGAAGAGCCGGGTACAGTTCCAGAACTGTCGCATCTAATGTATGCGGCAATTCTGGGCGGCTGTTGGCTGATATTGTTAGGGTGGGGGGCTCCCCATAACGTGGAGCTCCCCATCCTGAGAATACCAGCCTTCAGCCGTATGGCTTTATCTGGCTGGTTTTAAAAATGGGGGGAACCGCACGCCGTTTTTTTAAATTATTTAATTATTTATTTCACTACACAGTATAGACACGCCCACCGGCTGCTGTGATTGGGTGCAGTGTGACACCTGTCACTCAGAGTGGGGGCGTGTCTCACTGTAACCAATCATAGGCGCTGGTGGGCGGGGAAAGCAGGGAATACGAAATTGTTTAATGGGCGGCCGGCTTTTTCAAAACAGTAAAAGCCGCCGGAGCAGTGTGAATGCCGTGCAACGCGGCGCCGGGGATCGGTGAGTATGAGAGAGGGCTGCTAACTTCAGTTACTCAGGGGATTAGTGGTCACCGGTGAGTCTTCACTGGTGACCGCTAATCAGGACGCGACACAGACACAGCCGCAGAATCACAATGAAGTCGGGTGAAGTTCACCCGAGTTCATTCTGACAGTGCGGCTCTGTCTGTGTCTGCTGTCATCTGCCATTCAGCTCTGCTACATGGCTGTCTGTGTCTGCTGTTAGCGGCCATGTAGCAGAGCTGAATGGCAGATGACATAGTAAAAACGCATCCCACATTACACACGCTTGGCAAGTCAATAAATAAAAAAAAAAAAAAAGGTGCTCAATGCATACGTCACAGAACACATGATCTAAAGGATCGCACACAAAATTGACCAATTTAACATAGACTACTAACGCTCGTGTGACAGCAAATGAACGACCAACGTGAAATCTGATAGATCCCGTATGCAACCTGGGCGTGTCACATCGCAAATGCGATTGTACAACTAATTGCAACGTGTAAAGTGGGCTTTACTCAACTTATATGAATTGAGCAAGGCTGCACACGCTTAGTCAGATTGTGACCAGGACTGTGCATATCGCAGGAGTGCACATAATCGATCTCCACTCTATTCACATGAGGAGCTTCAGAGATACCATTCTCGGGAACAGTGTAAATCTCAATGATCAGGAAGTTGTCTCCTAACCAAGGGATAAGGAATATAACTTAAAAATTTGAAAATACCCCTTTAACATTTATTCTATCACAGTTAAAATAAACAAAATCTAAGCTAGAAACAAAATGAACATAAGCCCTGCTTTAAAGTGAGTGAATAGTAATGTGATTATACATATGACACGCCCTCACCGGGTCCTGGGGGTTACTCGTTACCGGGCCGCGACTCTGTTCTGTCTGGGAGGATGTCACAGCAACAGGACCCGGCTCCGTGACCCCGGCGGTGTCGTTTTTTTAAAGATGGCTGATGATGGTGGGGGAATATATTTACAAGGGAGATGTCATGACGCCACCTGTGGTATGCGGCAAGATAGGTGCTGCCGCTGCTATTCAGTTTCCCCTGGGGTAGGTGGTGACGCAGCAGAGTTGGAATAGCTCTCAGGTAGAGCTGGGCACCAAAGGTATTGGGAGTAGTAGTCTGTAATGGCGGGGCACAAGGCCGGAGGCGCAGGGAATAACCAGACGATACAGGGATGCAGTCACAAGGTATTTACTCACAGTTAAGAGTTCCAGGTTAGCACGTCCAGACAAATGCTGCCCTTGGGGTGCTGAGTCCTGCTGTGATGGGCTCCAGCTGATCTGGAGAGTTCGGAGGCACAACCCGTTACACCTTTCTGTGTTCCTTTCCTGGTCGTCTTCCTGCGCTGACCTGTCCCGCGCCTGCACACACAGTGCCCCGAGCCAGTGTCCGCGGAACCTGTTGGGTGGCTTGAAGCTCTATCCCTTTGGCCCTATGTGGTCACCTTTTCACTGGATGTGTGTGGATTTGGCTTCGGCACTTGAATTAACCTCAGCCTCCGGTTAGCTAGCTGAGTCTTGAAGTTCTCCACTAGTTGAGGGGCTGGTCCCCTTCTGCGGCCAAGTCCCTTTACACCAGTATGTCATCTGTGGAACGAGGCCACGGGAGTATGGTCGCTTCCCGTGGGCTCTAGGACCCTTTCAGTTGTGTACCTGGGCCAAGCTGCTGCTGCAGCTCCAGACCACAGGTCTTGACTCCTCCAGTGCTCCTTCTCGACTGGTCACGTTCTATAGTCTGCTCCCACCAACTAAACTCCACCCCCCAGCCTGGCTTTGACTCTGCATTCCAATGGCGATATCAAAGGTGCAACTTGCCCTAACCACGGTCGAGTGGATTATTGCTGAATGGGATACTACACCTCTAGCTGAGGTGCAGTACCTCTGTGGCGACTGAAGCCTCAGGGGCGCCACACATATGAATAACATAGTGTACTTAGAGGTTTTAGTGCTAGAGGATAAGACCTCGATTTTGGTACACCTTGTTCGGGTGGGATTGCTTTTGCGCTTTGATCAAAAACAAGGTTTGCTAAGTACCATGTTACTTATATGTTTATTATTATTTACTGACTTATTTACTGAAGGTTATATGCTCATTTTTTTTCTATCTTAGATTTTGTCTGGTAAATGGCCACAGTGTGAACATGCTGCTACACGTTACATGTATACCAACTTATGGTCCAGCTCATTTCTTTGGTTTTGCTATGGTTAAAATAAAGTAACTTAGTATAACCATGATGCAACGAATAGGGGGCGGATCTGCAGTACCGGGCTGCGGTCACTACAGTTTTGACCGATCTCCTGCATTCCAGCAGCATCCAAGAACTTCAGTTGATCACAAGGGGTTACAGGTGGCGCAGCCTCACTGATCACATATTAGCTTATCTTTAGGAAAGGCCATTATCAAAAAAAAAAAAAAAGTAGTGCCCAATCTCTCTAAGTCTTATGGGATCATATTGCTGGACTTAAGGGCACTTTACACGCAGCGATATCGGGCAAATCGGCAAATCACTGCCCGTGGCGCACAACATCGCTTACACCCGTCACACATACCTGCATAGCGCCGTCGCTGTGGCTGGCAAACCGCCTCCTTTCTGAGGGGGTGGTTCGTGCGGCGTCACAGCAGCGTCACTAAGCGGCCGCCCAATAGAAGCGGAGGGGCGGAGATGAGCAGGACGAACATCCCGCCCACCTCCTTCCCTCCTCATTGCGGGCGACCGCAGGTAAGGTGATGTTCCTCGTTCCTGCGGTGTCACACGTAGCGATGTGTGTTGCTGCAGTAACGACGAACAACCTGCATCCTGCAACAGCAATGATAATCTGGAAAGGAACGACGCGTCAACGATCAACGGTTAGGTAACTAATTTTGATCATTAGCGGTCGTTCGTGCGTTTCACACGCAACAACGTCGCTAACCAGGCCGGATGTGCGTCACGAATTCCGTGACCCCAACGACATTTCGTTAGCAATGTCGTTGCGTGCAAAGCAGCCTTTAGTCTCTATTCAGGATTGAAAAGTCTGTGGATAAAGGCGGATGTCCATACAACCTCAGAGTTCTAAACACATTAGCGGTAAGATGATTTTCTTACATTCTGGGAAGAGACCTTTAATAACACATTCTCTATAGTAAAAAAAAATTATCCTGATCCATGTATTAGTATAGCCACCTTCTAATGCTACATATCTTTTACAGCGGCTTTTTCAAAGGAAAAATAAACTCTAGGGGCCGATTCATCAGTGTTTATATCAGAATTCTGGCATAAAACACTTTAATAACTTGGAATATTTTTGCACAGCTCAGAAGTTGGGTAAAACTTTGTGACTTTTGGCGTTTTCACACCAGTGCCGACCAACTGTGCTAATGTGATGCCCTGGACTAGCCAGGTAGTCACAGGCATAACAACACACACACCCCCTCCCCTGGATAGTTCACACCAGTCAAACAAAAACCCTTGTTGCCTCCCTCCAGGGACTGATGTCCACACCAGGTGGGGCGGAGCCAGGCGGTTGGCCCCACCCACCGAGGAGTTCACAGGCCTGGAGGCGGGAAAAAGCAGGAGAGTTCAGTTTTGGAGGTGAAAGTGTGAGGAGTAGAAACTGCAAGCGTCTGGGTCGGAGCCCAGGCACTGACAGCAAGGTTGGCAGACAGTGGTGGCCGTGTGCATGAGTTAGTGGACCTCTGTAGGACCGGGGTCGGGCGGTGGCCCGCCGGTACCGAACCGGGGAGTGGAGTGAAGCTAAGCACACAGGCAGGGCCATCGGACCCCGACTAGGCTTGGAGCCGCCGACAACGGTCAAATCCGAGTGTGATCGGAACCCCAGGGGTTTCCTAACAACAAAGACCCGACAGAAGGCAACAGTCCACACCATGAGGCTATACAGCCACCGCCATAGGCTAGAGATCCAAGGGCCAGCGCCTGCGGGCAAAACGGGCTCCTTCGGTACCTATACTCCGGGGAGCAGACTACCGGTGGGCAACCACAGGAGTCAGAACATTCTAACCAGGTGCAGGGAAAGACAGCCACCATCACACTGTCCGGGGAGAGAGCACAAACACTGCAGCCGGCTGCAGGACCCGTCCATCCAGCCGTTTGGTTTACCAGAGACTCTGTCATTGACTGCCTGAGTGAGTACACCAGTGCCATCTGGCACCGTGCCGCGCTAACCCTGCACCCCAGCCATCAAGCCTCCCCATTACACCACCAGGCCCCGGGATCACCAACCCCTACCCACGGAGGGGACAACATCCTTGCTGCTCCCTACCATCGCTCCCGGGATCCCCGACACCAGCAGCGGTGGTGCCCTTTATCACCACGACCCGTGGGTGGCGTCACGAACTATCACCCTAAACAAACCACCCCCTTTTCACTCGTGGACGAGGAGCGCAGCTCGAGTCCCCGGGTCCGGCCCACCGCTTTAGCCACCGAGCAGCAGCACAAGCCCCAGACCCGAGCGTGGCGAGCGCATCCCCTCCGCCCGCGACAACTTGGCATCACAAACAGGATAGAACCGATCTACCTACCGGTAGAAGTGCGCCTCGCAGTTCCCACCGGCGGCGTCCGGACGAAAAATTTGAAGTTCCGCCATCTTGGGCGCGAAGATTTCCCGCTCGAGCCTCTTCCCCGAGCAGGGAAGGCGTGAAAGTGAAACTCCGCCCCCAAAGAGGAAGTGATAGAAAGAACCAAGGGGGGGCGAGTGAAGGCTTGCCTGATGTAACCGAGGGCCTGAGAAGCGGGACGCCAGGACCCTGAAACCTTCCCGTTCCTGGAGGCCGAGCAAGCAGGATGTTCGTTCCGTACAGCAGGTCCACGCCCAGAACAGCGGCGTGGGTGGAAGCCCGGGTGGCGCAATTAAGCCGCAGGCTGCAGACCCGGCTCCAGCTCCTCGTACAAGAATGGGAGGCTGGTATGGTGGAAGTGGTGGTGGCCGTGCGGGCCCGTGAGGCAAAAGCAGAGTTGGAGGAGCGGGTGAGTGACCCACGCCCCTGTGTCCTAGAGGGACCGGTTGCTGCGGCTGAGGGGCCCGTTCTGCCCTCGCTCAGCCTGCTGCATCCCCCGCTGCCCGCATTAGTCGTCGCCACCCCGCCGGTTGGCCCGTTGCTCCCGAACTCGGCAACAGATGACATCATTCCCGCCCACGAAGATCTACCCGCAGGAGCTGCCCGCGAACAACAGCTTGCCCTGCCAGCACCGACCCCGCTCCCTCGGAAGGTGCCTGCTCCCCGAAAGGAGCTATCCGACTCAAAGGCGGCCGCACCCGAAGAGGCCCCGGCAGTCCGCCCGGCCAGCACAGAGGTGGACGATGGCCCGCCTCAGGCCCGGAAGGTGACACTGACCGCCCCCAAGCTCCAGGCCTCGGCTGAGGCTGCAGAGGGTTGTCGCTGCAGGGCAGCAATGCAGGCCGCGACACAGCGGTGCTCCCCAACCCAGATGGTGCCGTTCGTGGCCCGCATCAGGGGGGTACCTGCTGGGCCCGACCCCCGCGCTAAAGGAGCTGTCATGTTGGGAGCGGCAGCCGAACCCGATGTGCCAGGAGATAGAGGCCCGGGAGAAAGAAAAGGCTGCTACATTGGCACGCACTATCGAGGCCAAGGACGCTCTCCGAAAAGCCCCTCCCGAGGCACGGGGCCCGACCTTTGAAGGCCATGTCTGGCAGTTCTGCCCCCGGCGTGGATGGGGGTTTATTTATGAGCCAAGCCTGGAGGTCAAGGCGTTCTTCTCCCGGCGAGATGTGCACAGCCAGCTGCCCCTGGGACATCCGGAGCGTGACCTACGTGTGGGTGAGTTGGTCACCTACACCTGCCACCTGGGAGAGAGAGGCTGGTTCGCCTTGGATGTCCAAAGAAGGGTGAGCCGCAGTGATCTCGAGCAGCCCCGGTCGCCTCCTCCGCCGTACAGTCCCAAGATGGATCCGGAGGGAGCGTACGACGACGGCGACCTCAAATAGTGGCAGCGGTCCTCCATTTCAACCCAGTTGTCCCCGTTGGGACCCCCAACACCGTGTTTCCGTTAAATGAATAAACACCAATCATCTGAGTTTGTCACCTGATTATCAACAAGTTGATTATACCGGCCGTTGCCAACAAGTTGTCCCCGTAGGGACGCTATGTGTTTTTCCGCTAGCCCTTTAAGAGACAAGGCTGAGAACTTGCAGGCCAACCACGAACTTGTGGCCTTGTAAATAATCTGTGGGCTGTTTTCCGTTACCGCCTCCGGAGAGGCAGATTGGAGGAAGGACCCGCAGCAAAGTAGGCTGGGGTCCGGCCACCACCAAGACCGGTGGCCATCCTCCGGGGGTCAGGGGTCCCCCTGGACGTGGGGTCCCCTGAAGTGACAGTCGGGTGCGAGACACCGTACCCGTTCCCACTTGGGTGACCTTGAACCGAGTTCCTGCTTCCGGACTGGGGAAGATTTTCTTCCATTTCTTAGGGGCAGCATCAAGGTTTAGGTTACTTGGGTGGGGGAAGCGGATGAACATGAACCCATCCGTTATTATTAAAAATGTTTTTTATATGTTTGAAACGTTAAAGTGCCATGCCTCCCGTAAGATGAGAAACTGTGGAAAGAAAAGCGCACTAGGGTCTTACCCCAAAAAGGGAGGAAGATATGTAATAAAAACACACTCACCTATAATGGTTGTGCCAGTCACAACCACTATACAGGCATATATAAGATCCAGGTCCAGGCAGCAGTCCCAAAGTTGGCTGATAACAGAGAGTGATAGAAGAAGGGTCTTAATTCCGCGCCAAGGACTCAATGGATCCAGGAAGAGATTAATGCTTCTTTAATAACATGCACAAGTCTACGCGTTTCTGGAGACACAGCTCCCTTCATCAGGACATTGGCAAGAGAACATCAAATCTGGTTTCAAGTGAGATGTTGGAGTATAAAAGCATGCAATGATGTCATAGGAAACACCCATCCTGAAAAAAATCCTTGAAAGCGGGCGGGATCCTGATCATTCTACAAATCTGTATGTTCCAACAGTTCCCTGAATATTGAATTATGATCAAAAAAAGTTATATACACTTCTACTAACATACAGTAAATATGTACAATAATCCTGACAAAAGAAAAAATAAAATAGATATATAATATATAATAGATATACTGAACGACATACACGGGGTTAGAACCTGGTGTAAAAGAAATAAAAACAGCACGATGTCATGGAGGAGCAGAGACATCAACCACAGGACTACCGCCCCAAGTTGTAATTTATTATAGTCCTAAGGTGGTTTCCTATTAGGCAGGCAGCCTAAGGGTATAATGATGGAGCTCAAATTGCTGTCAAGGCATTGCTAGAAGAGAGCGGATGGCCGAGGGCTATGTGTGGAGTATATTGTGGAACCTTCAATGAAATAGAGTACGGAGCTAGTGTCAGAGAGGTGAACAAAGTTCAGAGGCGTGGGGAAAAAAACACAACCAAAGTACACCTGTGCAGACTGGTGCTCAGAAAAAAACAGGCAAAAATCAGAGAGACACAGTGTCTAACATATGGAAACTCGGGGGATATATATTCACTGGGGGAAAAACTTTATATTGGATGGACCACGGTCAAAAAACAGCTCATCTATAATAAAAAATGGAGCAAGTTTTTTTTATATATATATATATATATATATATTTTTATATTTATTTGGAAGTGTGCTTCCGATGTAATAGTATATAGGAATACATCACAAATATAGATCTTATTACTATTTAAATTATGTGGTTGAGGGGGGGTGAAAAAATGACAAGGGGGCAAACTAAGTTTGAACCTCGTTCAAACTATAATAAGTTTAATTACTGGAGGAGCGGGATGATCAAAATGTAAAAGACTGGATAAGGGAGGAAAAAAAAAAAAAAAAAATCCTCATAGTGTAAGAAGGAAAAGTGGTTAAAAAAATATATATATTAATTTTTATTACGACATTAAAAAACTAGGAAGCATCTCTGTATTTAAAAGCAATTGAGAGCCTCTAGCTTAAAGAATATGCTAGCCCCCAGTAGACTTAGGGAGGTTCCCATCTCCCAGTCTTCTGTCAAATTGACTTGCTCCATTTTTTATTATAGATGAGCTGTTTTTTGACCGTGGTCCATCCAATATAAAGTTTTTCCCCCAGTGAATATATATCCCCCGAGTTTCCATATGTTAGACACTGTGTCTCTCTGATTTTTGCCTGTTTTTTTCTGAGCACCAGTCTGCACAGGTGTACTTTGGTTGTGTTTTTTTCCCCACGCCTCTGAACTTTGTTCACCTCTCTGACACTAGCTCCGTACTCTATTTCATTGAAGGTTCCACAATATACTCCACACATAGCCTTCGGCCATCCGCTCTCTTCTAGCAATTCCTTGACAGCAATTTGAGCTCCATCATTATACCCTTAGGCTGCCTGCCTAATAGGAAACCACCTTAGGACTATAATAAATTACAACTTGGGGCGGTAGTCCTGTGGTTGATGTCTCTGCTCCTCCATGACATCGTGCTGTTTTTCTTTCTTTTACACCAGGTTCTAACCCCGTGTTTGTCGTTCAGTATATCTATTATATATTATATATCTATTTTATTTTTTCTTTTGTCAGGATTATTGTACATATTTACTGTATGTTAGTAGAAGTGTATATAACTTTTTTTGATCATAATTCAATATTCAGGGAACTGTTGGAACATACAGATTTCTAGAATGATCAGGATCCCGCCTGCTTTCAAGGTTTTTTTTCAGGATGGGTGTTTCCTATGACATCATTGCATGCTTTTATACTCCAACATCTCACTTGAAACCAGATTTGATGTTCTCTTGCCAATGTCCTGATGAAGGGAGCTGTGTCTCCAGAAACGCGTAGACTTGTGCATGTTATTAAAGAAGCATTAATCTCTTCCTGGATCCATTGAGTCCTTGGCGCGGAATTAAGACCCTTCTTCTATCACTCTCTGTTATCATGCCTCCCGTAAGGGAAGAACTAAAATATGCTTGCGTTAAATGTTTTACATGTTAATTTATCTTTTACAGAAAATTAAAACCGGTGATGGACGGGCAGCCCGCGGACGGTCTGCATTTCACCAAGGGGGAATGTGACGCCCTGGACTAGCCAGGTAGTCACAGACATAACAACACACACACCCCCTCCCCTGGATAGTTCACACCAGTCAAACAAAAACCCTTGTTGCCTCCCTCCAGGGACTGATGTCCACACCAGGTGGGGCAGAGCCAGGTGGTTGGCCCCACCCACCGAGTAGGTCACAGGCCTGGAGGCGGGAAAAAGCAGGAGAGTTCAGTTTTGGAGGTGAAAGTGTGAGTAGAAACTGCAAGTGTCTGGGTCGGAGCCCAGGCACTGACAGCAAGGTTGGCATATGGTGGTGGCCGTCTGCAGCAGTTAGTGGACCTCTGCAGAACCGTAGGACCGGGGTCGAGCGGTGGCCCGCCGGTACCGAACCGGGGAGTGGAGTGAAGCTAAGCACACAGGCAGGGCCATCGGACCCCGACTAGGCTTGGAGCCGCCGGCAACGGTCAAATCCGAGTGTGACCGGAACTCCAGGGGTTTCCCAACAACAAAGACCCGACAGAAGGCAACAGTCCACACCGTGAGGATATACAGCCACCGCCATAGGCTAGAGATCCAAGGGCCAGCGCCTGTGGGCAAAACGGGCTCCTCCGGTACCTATACGCCGGGGAGCGGACTACCGGTGGGCAACCACAGGAGTCAGAACATTCTAACCAGGTGCAGGGAAAGACAGCCACCATCACACTGTCCGGGGAGAGAGCACAAACACTGCAGCTGGCTGTGGGACCCGTCCATCCAGCCGTTTGGTTTACCAGAGACTCTGTAATTGACTGCCCTTGCAACCCTGTACCCTGGCCATCCAGCCTCCCCGTTACACCATCGGGCCCCGGGATCACCAACCCCTACCCACGGAGGGGACAACATCCTAGCTGCTCCCTACCATCGCTTCCGGGATCCCCGACACCAGCAGTGGTGGTGCCCTTTATCACCACGACCCGTGGGTGGTGTCACGAACTATCACCCTAAACAAACCACCCCCTTTTCACTCGTGGACGAGGAGCGCTGCTCGAGTCCCCGGGTCTGGCCCACCGCTTGAGCCACCGAGCAGCAGCAGAAGCCCCGGACCCGAGCGTGGCGAGCGCATCCCCTCCGCCCGCGACACTAATATAGGTGGAGAACGTGTGGCAGAGGTGGAGAATTTTCGGATGGGGCGAGGCTATGCCCATGCATCAAATTCAAGGAAGGTTACACCACTTTAGTGGCGTAACTCCAAAAATATACTCCAGTCAGTAACATTTTGGGCGGCAGCACACACCAGTTAAGAGATATGGCTAATCCAATATGTGGCGTGCACCCGTTAATAAATTAGGTGCATCTTGTTCCAGCGGGCTGATCATTAAGACTGGTGATTGCAATGCTATCCTAAATAAATCAGACTCCTACTGTTTTAGGTCCCCTTCACACGTCAATGATTTCAGTGCGTATGATGTCCATTTTCATACATATTGGAGACATGGACATACACAGAACCATTAAAATCAATGGCTCTGCGCACACATCAGTTCAGGTTTTTTTCACAAAGATCGTGTGTCCGTATGGAGCACATGTGTGTTTGTATTGTGCACAAGCATGTTCATGCGTTCCAGACGGAGACAAGTTTGTTTTTCTCCGGCAGAACTGATGTCACACGGACCACATAGTGATGTGATCAGTGTGACGCATACCAGTGCAAACACTTATCTTTGAAATAAAATGCTTTTCTATACTCACCTGTCAACAGACCTGCTGCTTTCGGCACTGTTGTCACTTGCTTCCGGGCCCGCTCATTATGCTCATGTGTGACGCCCCTGGACTATTCAGGTCATCACAGCGTTCTGCACAAACTGCCTTCCCCACACAGTATTCAACCCCCCATGGTTCTGGGTCTCCATCTTGCAGTGCTGCCTCTATCAGCATTCACAAATCCTAGATACACTTTGCACCACACCTGTCAGGCACACCAGTGGGCTCCTTAAGCAGGAATAGGGCCGCCCACCTAGGCGTCAGACAGGCAGGTGGGAGGTGTCAAGTTCAGAGAGTTGAGTGGAAGCCCTCGAGCTGTGAGGAGCTCTGAGGAAGCTGGGAGTTGGAGGAAAACTAGGTCGCAGACGGTGGTCTGGACCTAGAGGAGTCGGACCCCCGGTCGCCGAAGATTGAGGCTAGGTGCCTGGGACCCATCGAGGAGGACGGTCGGCAGCCTGGTCCTATCACCAGTCCGGGACCGAAGGCACGACGGGGTACACTGACCCTAGGTCGCGAAGAAGCTTCAGGCAACCCGGCAATTAACCTAAGGAGAACGGGGCCTTTATGGACTGTTTCCACCAGCTCAGAGATCAGGGGCACTAGCGCAAAGAGGGGGATAGGGCTTTCCTAGCAAGCAGCCCACTGAAATCCCAAGTGTGAGCTCCTGAGAGCAGGCTTCTTCACTTAGCCACAGTGGGGAGCGGGGCCCGGATAGCTCCAAGCTACCGGACCACAACGGACAATCTAAAACTTAGTGCCAGGAGGCAGGTTACGGACCACCAGCAGCACTGTAGGGGACGGGACCCAGACGAGCTCCCCTCGAGAGGCAATGGCGTTCAGAGACTTGGTTTACCCGGTTGTCAGCGTCTGCTTCATTGCTGAGTGAGTACCTGACTGACCCCTGCACTGCGTCCCAGCACCTCCAAACAGAGTCCCGGGGCTTGTCCCTACCTGTGGAGGGCAACGTCACCTAGCTGCCCCACTTCATCACCCCTGGTACTCCCAACGGCAGCGGCGTACTCCCAATTGCCGTACACCACGGGTGGCGTCACGAACTATACCAAGTCCCCTGTAAATACCCCCTTTTACATTTGAGTGTGGCCCCTAAGCCCCCGGGTCCGGAGACCCTCGAGCTGTGAATGAACACCACCCCCGGATCTGAGCGGTTCGATCCGCTGCTGGGGCGGCACACCTCCATATTCACTGCACCGCAGACCTGCAAGCAACAGCGCCGAAGACATCAGCACCGGGGACAACAGCTCCAGGGACAGGTGAGTAAAAAGTTCCTATCACAGATAGCACACTGCGAACACTAATGTGCCAAATTCACGGCACACGGTTGGGCCATACACACCTTTAACACGGCCGTGCGAATCGCGACGGACGTGTGAAAGGGGCCTTAGATATAGCCATATGCCTTGCCCCGTCCGCTAATTCTCCACCTCTGCCACACCAGTGTTCCCCCTATATTGGCGCAGTTGGTCGTAACTAGTGTGAAAACGCCAAAAGTCATAAATGTACTTCTGAGCTGTGCAAAAATATTCCAACTTATTAAGGTGTTTTATGCCAGAATATCAAGCTTGTAGCTTGGAAATCACATGATCCCTTCTGAGAAAGGCTGGATCCTCCATTCTCTGTGACTTTCCGGCATTCCTGCTAATGCCTTGGTTGCTAACACTGAATAGGTCGGGTCACACTTAGTTTGTTAATGAATAAGACGCATTCTCAGAAATACATGGAAATATAGTTTGTGGGTGATTTCGGCAGATCAGTCATTAAGGTAAATAACAGAACTTGTACTAACTCAGCCGTATGACAATTAACATATCCATGATTCACTTTTACTACCAGGCGGTTATCTCTCCAGATGCTGCAGGGTAATTGTATATGTTGCCAAGCAAAGGTCTTCTAGAAGAACTAATGTAGGAAAATATCCTATAATGTCTGTGTTTACAGCTATTGAAGCTACTTTCTTTCCTACAGTCTTTATAAACAGTCTTTATTTACAGTCATTAGTAAAACCCTTTGTATTGTTATTAACAACCCATAATTAAGAATAAAAAAAGTCCCAGGGTTCACAAACTTACCTACAAAAATATTCACATTTGTATAATTCCAAATGACAGCATGTCTTTCTAGTTCAGTGTCTCTAGAAAGCAGTGGGTAAGGATGGTGGTCAAATTCTGTAGCCCTTAATGCTGTTTTGTATGGTTCCCAACCATTTAGATACAGATATAAAAAGGGAATCTGTCAGCAGTTTTTTGCTATGCAATCTGATAGCAGCATGATGTAGGGGCTGAGAGCCTGATTCTAACAATGTGTTGCTGTTTCAATAAAATCAGTGTTTTATCAGCAGGAGAATATCATTATCAGTATCCTCACCTATCCCTTGTAGACTGTGAGCCTTCGCGGGCAGGGACCTCTCTCCTCCTGTACCAGTCTGTGTCTTGTGTTGCTTATGATTATTATACTTTTCCCTATTATGTATACCCCTTTCACATGTAAAGCGCCATGGAATTGATGGCGCTATAATAATAAATAATAATAATAATTACAGGACTAGGTATCTCCTGACCCCTAGTGAACTGCTCAATGCAGCCCCACCACTGATTAGCAGCTTTCTGTCAATATACAGTGTACACAGAAAGCTGTCAATCAGTGGTGTAGGTTGAGTTACACAGTATACCAAGCAGCATGTGCGACAGACAGCGGATACAATGAGTTCAGTTTTTTCATGTGTGTGAGATGTGTGCTGGTATATAGGCATGCTACGTGGGAGCTCACACGGCATATAGATATCTATGTAGGGGCTCATACGGAATATAGGAGGGGTGGCAGCATACTTAATTCTGCTCAATATTAAAGTGATAAAAAAATAAAATTAATAAAACAGTGATTGATTCAAAATTACAGCATGCAGTCCGGTAAGTGACACATGGCTGGAATCAAGGTTTCAGCCCCTACATCATGCTGCTTTCAGGTTACAGAGCAAAAAACCTGGTGACAGATTCTCCTTATGGTTGAAGCAGCTCATGTAGAACAATTCAGGATCAGCTTTGGTCGTATGACTGCATCAGCAACTCATTCTTCTCAGAGTGCCACTATGAAGGGGTTTGTGGCGCCCCAGGACCTGGTCGCCACAACAGCATTGCCCCTCCAAAGGGTTAATGCTGAGCCTGGAGGTAATTGGGAGGTCTATTGGCCAATAAGTGTAACATCCAACGCAGTTCTCCCTCAGACCAGTAGGGGGAGCTCTGAACCTGGAGTTCCAGGGAGCATTCCCTAAGTCTGGCCTGAGGGAGGAGTTAGTAGTCAGTCTGTAGAGAGAAGTGATAGCAAGCAGACGCAGAGTAGTGCTGTCCTGTGGAACTGGGGTCTAGAGCTGGAGCAGCTTGGCCCAGTGAGGCAGGAGGAGCAGAGAGGCAAAGAAGAGACTCGGACACCGGAGTCTGTGGCCACCAGGGCCTAAAATACTCCCTGGTAGCCGAATCCGAAGGGTAGGAGAGCTGCAAGCACCTGGCCCATAAACAGCCCGAAGGTACAGCTGCATCATCAGGGCCCGGTGTGGACTCCAGCAGAGAAGCACCAGAGAGGGCCGGTGCAGCCTACCACAGAGGGAAAGGGACGTACCACCGGTCCCAGCAGCAAGAGGGCCATTGCTAAATCCAGAGAGCAGGGTCCTATCACAGCAAGGAAAAGAACAGGAGTAGGCCTCATACTCATCTGGCCAAAACGACAGCTGAGTTACTTCCAGGCCGGCCGGAGCCCTCTACCACCTGTAACGGTCTCCCAGGACTAACCGTTTGGGAAGTAAAAGAGAAGGTAAAGAGACTGTTGTTTGTGCCTGTTTCTTTAATTGCCTGTCGGCCCTGCACCGTGTTTTCCACACCACACCATAGACTCTCCCGAGCACCAACAGTGTCCCCGGGGCACCGCTCCACCTGTGGGGAGCAGTACCACCATTGCTGCCATATCATCACCCCGGAGGCCTTACACAGCAGCGGCAGCTTAATAGCCGCATACCACAGGTGGCGTCACGAACACAAACTTTATTAACCAAGCCACATATAAAACTGATACCCACCAGGGCCACGGAGTTGGGCCCCGCCACCACTGACGACCCCCGGACTAGTCCGGCCCGGCACCGGGTGTCCCATAGCCCTGGGGTGGGCGAGTCAATTTTGGCGTCACGAACAGGATTTCGTGCCCGGTCCCACCGGGTACTGTGCGCCTGCAGAAACTGTGCCTAAAAGACTGTGTTGCTGTTTGAAAACTGCCGCCGCCATTAGCCTCGCTGAGCGCAGGAAGAAGGGGGGCGTGCCCGAAAAAGAGCGCGAAGGGAGCGCGCCATCAGAGCGGAGGGTCGTTAACCCCGCGCTACCCGGAAGAGATTTTGAAAAGTGGGCGGAGCCTGGTGAGCTTCACTAAGGGGGAGGAAGATGTCCGACATAGAGGGAGAGCAGGTGGCTGTGGTAGCTCAAGACGCAGCAGCACCGGCCGATGTAATCCCAGTCGCCATCGCCCCAGCCCCCACTGTAGCGCCGGTAATGCCGATCACACTGCCGTACATCCCGGGAGCAGAATGGCTGCAGCAGTACTCCGGGGAGTCACATACCCTGAGCGACTTCAGTGAAAGGCTGCACAGCTTGTTCATAGTGTATCCTCTGACTGAGAGCCAGAAGGTGGGCAAATTAATGGGGCAGCGAGCCGGCGCGGCCCAGCATGAAGTGAAGTCCTCGCCTGATACAGATAAAGGGATAGCAACCCAGATACTGGCCAAGTTAAAGAGTACTTTGACACCCGCACCGCAGCAGAAATAAAGATGAGATTCTTTGGGTGCAAACAACGGGCCACAGACAGCATAAGGGACTATGCTTTAAACTTGCAGGAGGCCCTGAAAGCAATTAAACAGGTGGACCCAGAGAGTGTACGTGAAGAAGACAAACTCCTAACTGAGCAGTTCATAGAGGGGCTCCTGTCAGACGCCCACAGGACCCAGCTGCGTATCATGGTCCTGCAGAACCCTGCTCTGGACTTTGCAAAGTTTAAGGACCAGGCCATCCAGGTACTGAGAGAATCTACACCGAGTGACCCAGTACACCTCCGGCCTCTTGCTATCACGTACCCAGGGGTGGTGCCTGCAACACGAGCCGCTGCAGGGGCTGAGGCGCAGTCCCTGGATAAGGATCCCGCTGCAGAGCTCAGACAGCAGGTCCAGGAGCTGACCAAGACTGTAGCTGCCCTTGCCAGGACCGTGCAGTCTCTACAAGTGACCCCATCGCCTGCAAGAATCGAGTTGGCCTCCAGCCCAGATGACGTCCCATGGATGCGACAGAGGAGGATTCCGCCGACCCGAGGAAAAGACACAGACCGGTATGATTCAACTGGACAACCGATCTGCCGCCGCTGCAGCCAGGCGGGCCACATTGCAAGACACTGTCCTTTAAATGGGCCGAGCCTGGGGCCAGGAGCCAACCCCCAGGTGTAAGGAAGCCCGGCTCAACCCCCAGCCGCAGCAAGTATGTGGGAGGACGACCGGTCCTTCCTATTGTGCTGGATGGGATCCCGTTGAATGCCCTCCTGGATACGGGGTCCCAGGTAACAACCATCCCTTATAAATTGTACAAACGATATTGGGCTGATTCAGACATTGACCATGGCCCAGATGATGATTTAACAATTGTGGCCAGTAATGGTCAGCCCTTGCCTCAAATTGGGTATAAGGAAGTCAAAGCTAGCAGTGCCCACCTTGAAGGATGAAGGCAAGACCTATCAAACAGTTTCTAGAGACCGCCTGAAAGCGTGCCCTGAACGGTGCAAAATCCAAAAAGAAGTAGAAGAAACACAAGAAAGTCCCCAAATTCAAGAAAAGGAAGAAGGGATGATCCAAACAATCCTCGGAAAATTCCCCAAAACTTGGACCCGAATCAATAACGCCATAGTGGTACCAGTCTTGACGTTCCCGCAGTTGGTCGAGCCGGAGACAAAAGGGGTTCCAGATCCACCTAAGGAACTGTCCGTCCCAACACCAGATGACACGCCAGCAGTAGAACAGGAGAATCAACCCCCTGCCAGTGGTGAACCTGTCGTACCCTTGGCGAATCTAAGACCCCGTAGGCAACCATCACACACACCTGTCAGGGTTAGGCCTACCAGTAACACGGAGGGGGCAGACACTCCAAGTAGTCAGGGACAAACCCCAGAGCTACGTCGGTCCCAACGTAGCACTCGGGGACAGCCCCCTCCAAGGTATAGAACATAGAAAGTAAAATACCTAACAGAATGTAAATAGTTATGTGAAAATGTCTTGTATGTAATGTTTTGTTTTAGGTGATTAAGTAAATGGACAATTGGGCCACTGGGCTATGGGTGGCCAACACTCTAATTGTACATAGTTATCACCAGTGTGCTCAACACCCCTGAAGAAAAACCCGTCCGGCGTGCATAGAGTGGGGTCAGCAATGCTCTGACGCACGCCCAGAGCCTACGTTGGGGGTTTTATCGCGGCGGGTCCCCTATGGAGCAGTGTAATGGACACCCGGCAGGGTGCCACACTGGACTCTATAGTATTGTTTAAGTTGTAACGTTTAAGTAATGTGCCTCCCATAATGGGATGAAATGTTCTAACATGTTATGTTTTGTTTCTTCAGTCCGGGAGTACTGAGTTTAACTAAGGGGGAGTGTGGCGCCCCAGAACCTGGTCGCCACAACAGCATTGCCCCTCCAAAGGGTTAATGCTTAGCCTGGAGGTAATTGGGAGGTCTATTGGCCAGTAAGTGTAACATCCAACGCAGTTCTCCCTCAGACCAGTAGGGGGAGCTCTGAACCTGGAGTTCCAAGGAGCATTCCCTAAGTCTGGCCTGAGGGAGGAGTTAGTAGTCAGTCTGTAGAGAGAAGTGATAGCAAGCAGACGCAGAGTAGTGCTGTCCTGTGGAACTGGGGCCTAGAGCTGGAGCAGCTTGGCCCAGTGAGGCAGGAGGAGCAGAGAGGCAAAGAAGAGACTCGGACATCGGAGTCTGTGGCCACCAGGGCCTAAAATACTCCCTGGTAGCCGAATCTGAAGGGCAGGAGAGCTGCAAGCACCTGGCCCATAAACAGCCCGAAGTTACAGCTGCATCATCAGGGCCCGGTGTGGACTCCAGCAGAGAAGCACCAGAGAGGGCCGGTGCAGCCTACCACAGAGGGAAAGGGACGTACCACCGGTCCTAGCAGCAAGAGGGCCATTGCTAAATCCAGAGAGAAGGGTCCTATCACAGCAAGGAAAAGAACAGGAGTAGGTCTCATACTCATCTGGCCAAAACGACAGCTCAGTTACTTCCAGGCTGGCCGGAGCCCTCTACCACCTGTAACAGTCTCCCAGGACTAATCGTTTGGGAAGTAAAAGAGGAGAAGGTAAAGAGACTGTTGTTTGTGCCTGTTTCTTTCATTGCCTGTCGGCCCTGCACCGTGTTTTCCACACGACACCATAGACTCTCACGAGCACCAACAGTGTCCCCGGGGCACCGCTCCACCTGTGGGGAACAGTACCACCATTGCTGCCATATCATCACCCCGGAGGCCTTACACAGCAGCGGCGGCTTAATAGCCGCATACCACAGGTGGCGTCACGAACACAAACTTTATTAACCAAGCCACATATAAAACTGACACCCACCAGGGCCACGGAGTCGGGCCCCGCCACCACTGACGACCCCCGGACTAGTCCGGCCCGGCACCGGGTGTCCCATAGCCCTGGGGTGGGCGAGTCAGGTTCCTCTCTGGTCATATATCAATGAACTCATCAATATCAGATTGGTGGGGTTCTGTCACCCAGTGCACCCAACCAATCAGCTGTTACTAGAGCCGGTGGCAGATGGATGTAAATGTAGCGCCCCTGAGACCACAGGGTGCTACAAGGTTCTGCATCCCCACAAAGATGCAGGGCCTACCCCCTTAGGGACCCAGAACCCCAGTGCCGGTACCACCAAAAACCCAGGTAATCCCAGTTTTCCCCGACATTCCCCCATACAATGGTACTTAGCTAGAGTGGGACCCATGGATGGCTACCTAGAGGTGGAGCCACTCCTGTCCACTAGTTGACCAGGTGGGAGGGGCAGACTGTGGAGAGTAGTCAGTTGAGTAGTGACTGTAGAGGTGTGAAGGTGGAAGCAAAGTGACATCCTGACTTGGGTTAACGGTCACCTGCTACCCAGGAGAAGTGGTTGCCGGTGGAGTACTCCCGGAACTACACACCGACGGGGTACAGGACCCTAGGACAGGAAATAGCTTCAAGCCGACCTGGTAACACCTGCACAGCAAGGGGACCATCAAGGACCTTGCTGAGCCTAAAGAATCTGAAGACTCAGTAGCAAAGGGAGAACCAGGGACAGGACCAGAGACTCCAACCCCACAGGGTTCCTGCTACCGTCAGGCGGACAGAAGTGGACAAACCACAGAACGGGGACCCCCAGTGTTCTAGACCACAGGGACCCACTTACCAGAGACAGGTGCAGGGGAAGAAGGTACCAGAGAACCAGACTGGCACTGGGAAGAAGGGGACCTGGAGGCGAAACCAGCTGGCCTCAGGCAACCAGTTAACATCCCAAGTGAGTAAACCAGTTGCACTGAATACCTGGCTGGACTCCCTTCTTCCAACATCTACTGCACCATACACCCACTGGGGCAGTACCCTACTTACGGAGGGACTACCATACTAGCTGCTAATACCGATGGCCCAAGTAGAGATATTCTGCAGCGGCGGCTCCCTGCATATAGCCGCGACACCGCAAGTGGCGTCACAAATAAACTTTATTCACCAATCCCCTGTAAATATCCCCATTACAAAAAGGGCCCAGGGCATGGAACTGGATAACGGCCACCGCTGTGACATTCCCAAGATGTACACTTCCCGGAACAGAGTACCCCATATCCCTGTGTGCTACATAAATATTGAATGGAGTTATATTACACAGCTCCGTTCAATGTGTAGCGGCCGCTGACGATAACTGCACATCAGCTCTGTTCAATGTGAACATCTGACTGCCGGAGGCACTGAGACAGTCTGATCAGACATTGATGACCTATCCCAAGGATAACTGACCAAACAACCCCATAATCTTATTTTTATTTTTCCAGTAATGTAGCGGTATTAAGATCTTACTTTGTAAATTTTGCCATGTATCTTATCTATGGTGTATGGAATGTATCTTAAAACGATCCATTCGATCTTAAGAATTGTAACAAGTACAGTTAAAGGCTTCCATTTATAAATAAAAATAAAGAATTTAAGAAAAAAAAAAGAGCTTACTTTTTACAGGGCACATTTTTAATGCCACCATTGTTAAGTATATATAATAATTAATTTGATTTTAAATTATTAGTTTTTTTAGTTGTTTATTTACTAATTTTTCATGACACTTTAAAGTGAACCTGTCAGGTGCAATATACATCCAGACCACGAGCAGTTCTGGGTACATGTTGCTAATCCCTGCCTAACTGTCCCTGTATACACTAGTATAGATAAAGGAATCTTTAGAAAAAGTATTTATAAAGACCCTTTATGATATGCTAATGAGCGAGGGGACTAATCACACGGTTGTTAGTTCCTGTGCTCATTACACCCACTTAGCATGTTAGCACAGAGGCGTACTAACATGCTTTTCAATGCCCACTGCCCAGCGTCATCATCGGCAGTGACGCACGTACCTGTGTCCGTTGCACCGCCTCAGAGCGCTGGCCATAGGGACAATGCACATGATCAGAACGTCCCCGGCACTTCCGGTCATGCGCACTACACCAGTTTGAAGCTGGAACACGTACATCCGGCTTCATAGTGCGCATGACTGGAAGTCCGGGGATCATGTGCACTGAGCTGAAATCCAGCGTCGGGCGCGGTGGCAGCAGAGATGAGAGCGACCATGTCTCTGATGCTGCCCATTCATTAGCATGTCTGCACGCCCACAGGAGCATACTAACATGCTAATAGGGCCGACTAGCCAAGGGAACTAACACCTTGCGACTAGTTGCTGCCCTCATTAGCATATCATAAAGGATCTTTAGAAATACTTTCTCTAAAGATCTTTATGTATGATACTAGATACAGGGACGGTTAGGCAGGGATCAGCAATATGTACCCAGAACTGCTCGTGGATCTGGGTGCATATTGCACCTGACAGCTTCACAATATAGAAAATCATTTGGTTTTGTGTCTTCAAATGACATCCTTCATCTTACCATATAATATCCTGGAAAATGGGAAAAAATCTGATTTCCATCAAATTGGAAACAAACATAATTCTGCCATTTTTTTGAGTTTTGTTTTTGTTTTTACAACGTTCACTGTGTGGCAAAAATGATTTTGTAACAAGAATCTCCGGGTCAGCAGGATTACAACAATATCAAACTTATCCAATTTTCTATTATTTTAGAGGTAAAAAAAAATAAAAAATTGGCGATTTATGTTGCCATTTTTTCATTGATGGACCTTTGTGAGATCTTGTTTTTTGCCCCTCTTAGTTGAAGTTTTTATTGCTACCATTTTGGGGTACACATGACATTTTGTTTGCATTTTTATTGTTTTTTTGGGAAGTGCGGCGACTTAGGTGGAAACGCGAAGTGCGGACACAGCCTGTGTTTCCGCAGCGTTTTGAGCAGCAGCGTTTTCATGCCAAAATGCATGCGTTTTGATTTTCCATAATAGTCTATGGAAAAGGATGATTTTCCGTCCGCACTTTGCATTTTAAAACGCTGCGTTTAATTTGCATAAATTGTGGCAAAAACCATGCGTTCAAAGAAGCAGCATGTCAATTGTTTTTGCCATTTCTGCAGCGTTTTGATAACATAGAAGTCAATGAGAAATGTGAAAACGCAAGCAAAATCAAAATTCCAGCGTTTTACCTGCTTTTTAGGTGCAGAAAACAAGCGTTTTGGACTAAATAAACGCATGCTTTTTGGACATCAAAATAAAGATTTGATATGTCCCTTTACACACACACACATAGTCCGACAATTAAATTATTGAAAAATATAAATTTATTGCTATTTTACCGCTAAATAGTAAAAAAAACGCTATAATTATGTGAAATATAACTATTTTCTTTATATTTTCATAAATTATATTTTTGGCCCTTTTTTTTTCTCTTTTTTCTGTATGTTTGACTGTTTAAACTTTAATTAGCAGTGTCTTTATGTTCAAAACGCATCTGTCAAAACCCTATTGAAAAGTATGTAAAAAGAGCTAAAAACGTGGCTAAAACGCAGTAAATACGCATGCATTTTTAGCGCTTTTTTTGTGGTCAAAAGCAACTTTGGCCAAAATCAATTACTGCCAGAGGGTGCGTTTGGAACTGCAAGTAGGACGACGCAAAGTGCGGACACAGCCTTAAACTGAATTCTGAAATTCTGATAAATGTTGTTTAAGGTATTTTATATTTTTATCTGACTTTTTGGACATAATTCCATATATGTTTATGTTCTTTTTTAATTTTTTAAGGTCTTTATTTTTGAAAGATATTACTTTGTTATTCTCAACTGGTGGTTTTAAATGATAACTTGACATATGTTCTGGTATCAGTTGGGATTTTTTTTAGACCGAAGAACAATAATCACATTTGTCCATAATTCCAAAGGATCCTGCTTTGTGAGATATTTTCATGATTATGTCCTCCCAGGATAATAGTTGTATGAATGCCGCTAATTGCCTTTTTGTAAGATTATATATATTTTTTTTGTTATTGCTGATGTCATATACGAGTATTTATTGAAACCTCTCATGCAGTCTTGCAATGTATCCGTCCGATGATTGCATACCGCTTGATTTAGAAAGAAACATTGGTTTGATATTTTTAAACTATTGATTTGTTACATTTTATCTTCAGGTTTGTTGTGCGATTACAAATATATTAATAAAAATAAATTTATTTATTTATGAAAATGTTGTGATTTTTCCAAAAGTAATTTTTAAGTGTTATGTCCCTTTTTAAATGTATTAATGTCCACAATTTTAGAAAAAAACCATCAAATTATTAACTAGGGGAAAATTGAAGACAATTCTGAAAGGTTGTACTGTTCTTGGCTAAGATGGACTGAGGACAGGTTGTTGATACATCCATCTCGGTTGATGGTTACAACTCCACAATTGACTGCTTATAGAGTCTGTTTTATTTACAGTGTTTTCTACTGCTCTGCCTTCCTTTTTTTGAGGCTACAGTACAGTACTTTGACACCCAATTCATTCATTGGAATATCTGAAGATTCCAATTTAGAAGAAGAAAATGTGAATTGCTGCTGGACCCGGCTTTAGGCCTCCTTCACAAATCCGTGCAAAACACAAATGTTTTTGTGACGCCCCAAGGCAGTGGGATACTCGGTCTCGGGTGTGTGGTGAACAGGGAAGTCGTGGTCACGGCAGATGCCAGGTTCTACGACCCCGGGGGTCGATCCGAAAAACGGTGAAGAAAAATGGAAAAAGTAAATTAAAAAAAGAGTTTTTGACTACGCCACTTGCGAGTTGCGGCTATTTTTGTAGGAGCCGCCACTGCGTGATTTTCCTGGGGCAGTAGTATAATGCAGCTCAGATGTTTGGGCCCTCCACAAGTATGGCCAGGCCCCGGAAGAGGATGATGGTGGTCGTAGTGTGCAATGTAAGCTGATGATGCACCAATGTAGAAAGGATTCAAGCCACACAGGAACTGCAGTTTAAACTGGTTTTTACTCACTGTTCTGTTACCGCCACCCGTGTGGTTCCCAGTGCCAGTTAGTCACCTGCTGAGCTATCCTCTGTGCACACTTTGGTTTTTGGTGGGTCCCCGTGGCCTAAAGCTTCCTGGGATCCCCCCGTTTTCCAGTCTTTGCCCATATAGAAGGCAGCCTGGACAATTTAATGGGCTGGACTCCTGTCCCTGTTCCCAGGTCTTCTATTTAGTGCTTTGCTCCGGACACTCAGGTTGGTGAGGGACCCTGATGATCCCCTCACCTGGCAGATTTAACAGGTAGCTTGAAACGTACTCCCGTTCAAGGGTTTTGCACCCCGCCTGTGCTGGATGCTGTGAGTCCTGGTCCCGGACTCCTCTGGCATCCCTGGGTTCCTTAAGCACTGGTTCCTTGCTCCACAGCAACTCTCCTCCTTTTCAGCTCCAGTTCTTTCTTCAGGTTTTAACACCTTTCTCCTCACTTTCTCTCATGTCCTCCTTCCTCTTAACTGACTTCAGTTCCCGCTCTCTGTTCAAGTTCAGCCCCTCACCCTCCTGAGTTTCTAGCTTACCGATTGGATGAGCCCTCTTCCAATAGGCAGCTTCCATCAGGCCCGTCTCTAAGCTGTCTCCAGGCAGGAAAAAGGGGTTGTGTGTTTGTGTGTTGTGTTGTCACCGGAACCGGTTTTCTAGGGTTTGGGTTGTCCACAGGTTACATATTTTGTGTCACCTGATACCTCAGGGGTGCTACATTTTGCACGGTCCATGGTGAAGTTGCGTTTGTGTGTGCGTGTGTATGTTCTCTATGTGCTGTTCCTGTGCTATCCATGTGACATCCGGATAGCACACGGATAGCATGAACTTGCACACTTACCTGTCTCCGGCGCTGCTATTGCTTTAGGTTGTGCGGTGAGTGCAGTGAATATGCATGAGCTTAACGAGCAAGCGTTGAAGCAACAGCAGAGGCAGAGACAGCAGCACCAGAGACAGATAAGTATAAAAATTCTTTATTTTTATGTGACCTGTATTTTCTCCAGTACTTGTCACACTGATGTCACATGGATCACATCAGTGTATGGCCTGTGTGACATCCATGCTGCCAGCGGAAAATGGACATGTTGCCATGAGCAGCACTCGGACAAGCGTTTGCTCCACACAGACTTATGGTCTGTGTGAAATCACAGGTGTATGAACAACCCCTTGATTTTAATGGGTCTACTTGAGTTTTGTCTCTGGTACGTGAGTAAATGAACGCAGAACGTACCGGAGACATGGATGTGTGAAGGAGGCCTTAGGGTGTGATTATCTGTCAAATTATTTTAAGTTTGTGGGTGGGTCGGGAATGGAAAGAATTGAAATGAAGTAATCACAAAGTAACTTCCCATCTCCCCTATAAGTAGACCCGATTTTTTTTTTTTTTTTAACACATCCTCTTTAAATGTTTGTTTGTTTTTTTTCTTTTTTGCAATGGTTTAATCCAGATTCTTCATATTTCTGTCACGTTCCTCCATGTTGGCTCATGGCCAAGTAAGTTTTGACTTTTTTTTTCTTCTTTTTTTTCACTGCATTAGTTTCGTTGACCAGTTTGTAAGTAAAGAATTTCATTTGTGTACAAACCGCCTCGATCGCAGCACACAGGCGTCACATATACCACCCTGATCCCGGATCGTGCCTACACTCCATTGCCAGGAGCTGTAATACACAGCCACCCTCACGTGGCACAACATCCCCACAGCACTGGTGACAGTGTGTATATTTGAGGAAGGTCAATGATTCCAAAATGTAGATAAAAAAAATAAATCATACACCTTTTGGATGATAATGAAAAGAGATCTTTGTTAACTTTCTTTGATGCCGGAGTCTTTGATTAATTTGTTACGGAGCAGGATCCTATCCGGGCACAAGTCTTTATTCCAGGAGTGCCATACTTCTATTTTTTTATGTTTCTAGAAAACACCCATTGAATCAGAATCAAAATCATCCCCTCACCGATAGAATAATTCCCAGAGGTGTGTAATTTCCAAAATTCCAAAATAAGGACACTTGGGGGGGGGGGGGATTCTGCTCCTCTGGCACTTAGGGGTTTAGCATGTGGAGTCTGAAAACTGTTCTAGGGAAATCTGTGCTCCAAGAGTCAAATAGTGCTCCTTCCCTTGCAACTTTCGTCGTGTGGCTAAGTGGTACTGTACATCCACACGTGGGGTATGGCCATGTTCAGTAGAAAATTATGACGAATTTTGGTATCATTTTTACTGATTTCCACATGTCAAAATGTGAAATCTGGGGCTAAGGCAAAATGTTTGTCGTAAAAATGTACGGTAATTATTTTTTTTACCTCCCTCTGGTATATAATTCCTTGACACACCTGTGGTGTCAATATGATCACTGAACCCCTAGAAAAATTGAGGGATGTATTTTTGTAAAGTGGGGTCAATTATGGGGGGTTCTGCTTTTTTGGCACATCAGGGGCTCTGCCAATGTGACATGACACCCCAAAAGTAAAATTATTTTTTTTTCCCTTCAGTAGTGCTTTAATTCCTGTGAAACACCTAAAGGGTTAATACATTTCTTGGATGTGGTTTTGAGCAGTGTGAGGGGTACGGTTTCAGACTGATGTAACTTTTGAGTATTTTCTGTCATATAGGTCCCTCAATGTCACTTCAAATGTAATATGGTCCCTAAAAAACAACAATGATTTTGTCGGAAAAATAAGAAATTGCTGATAAACTTTTAACCCTTCTAACTTCCTAACAAAAAAAATAATGTTTCAAAAATAGTGCTGATGTAAAGTAGACACGAGGGACATGTTTTTTATTAACTATTTTGTGTGACATAACTAAGGTTTAAGGGCATAAAAATTAAAAGTTTGAAAACTGTTAAATTTAAAAAAAAGTCAAATTTTAGATATTTTCATAAATAATTGCAAATCATACTGACCAAATGTTACCACTAACATGAAGTACAACGTGTCGTGATAAAAACAATCTCAAATTGTTTTTGATTGCGCTGAACTTTGGTTGCTGTGAAAATCAATAAAATGTTTAACTATAAAAACAATCTCAGAATCACTGTTCAAGCGTTCCAGAGTTTCTATTTCATAAAGTGACACTGGTCAGAATTGAAAAAATTGGCCTGGTCACAAAGGTGAAAACAAACTCAGGGGTGAAAGGGTTAAATTCCACCTATTTCTTGATTAATTCAACATTAGTTTGTGTTCTTTTAAATCTGCTTGATATTCCTCAGCCTGGTTGATTTTTGAAAATGTACAGCTTGTACTTGCAGGGGGTTGGACCCGATGACCCTTGAGGTCCCTTCCAATTCTACCAGTCTATGATTCTATTATTCTTCCTATAATGGAGCATTCAGACGGCCAAGTAACACAAACAACAATTGCGTTACAATGCTCGGACTGGCATTCGGCTCTCCTGACCTGAGCATGCGAGCTGCACAGAAATATGTGTTGCCCAGGGTTATGGGGTACTCGGTTTTGGTCGGTGTATAACAGGGGGAATGTCACTTTGGTGACCGTTGCCCAGTTCCGGGCTTGGGGTGCTTCTTGAAAAGGGGAATATTTACAGGGGATTGTTGAATAAAGTTTATACTTGACGCCACTTGCGGTTTGCGGCTATGTGGATGGAGCCGCCGCTGCACAGTCTCTGCTACTGCGGCTGGTGTTAGTGGCATCCTGCATGTTAGGCCCTCCGCAAGCAGGGCCGGGCCCCAGAGGATAGGTGATGTAACCTGCATTGAAAGAAGATAAACCACAACGGCAGTTTCAGTGTAACAGTTCTTGCATGGTCATCGGACATGTCACCTGTCGCGGGCGGAGGAGGGGACGCCGCGCTCTCCCACTGCTCGGGTCCGGCTGCCGCTGCTGCCGTGGCATGCTGCTGCTCGGTGGCTCGAGCGATGGGCCGGATCCCGGGGACTCCAGCGGCGCTCCTCGCCCGTGAGTGAAAGGGGGTTTGGTTGTGGGGATTGTTTATTGTCCGTGACGCCACCCACGGTTGTGGTGATTAGGTGAACACCACCGCTGCTCTGGCTGGGGATCCCGGGAGTGGTGGTATGGAGCAGCCAGTTGTTGATTTGCCCCTCCGTGGGTAGGGGATTGGTGGTCCCGGGGCCCAGTGATGGGGGTTGGGATGGTGGACAGGCGGGCTATGGGGCCTGTGGAGGTGCAGGGGCGCAGGGGCAGCGCAGTGCCGCACGGCACGGAGGTACTCACTCAGCCAGTAAACACGACACAGTTCTCGGTAAACAAACGGCTGGTTGGACAGGTCCCTCGGACGGTTGCGGTGCTGTTGTTCCCTGCAGTTGACGGTGACGGTCTCTTCCCTGCACCTATGTGTAGTCTGTTGGTAGCGATGGATTCCCACCGGTAACCCGCTCCCCAGCCTGGATATGGGCCGGAGGAGCCCCACTCTTGCCCGCAGGCGCTGGCCCTGGGAAACTGGTGCCTTGGCGGTGGTGGTGTCTCCCCTTAACGGTCGGACTGTTGCCTTCAATCGGGACTTGGTTGTTGGGAGACAGTCGTCCCCTTCACTGACGGATTTGGCAAATTATGGCGACTCCTAGCCTTGCCGGGATCCGAAAGGCCCCTGCCCTGGTGCTGACTGTTCTTCGTATACCGCTCCGGTACCGCCGGGTCACCACCCGTCCACGGTCCTTTCGGCAACCTCCGAGCAATCTCTCCTGCAGACGGTCACCGCCATCTGCCAACCTTGCTGTCTCAGTCCGGGGCACACACCCGGACCAACTTCAGGCTTCTTGCTGTCACTTTCTTCACTTTCTACTTTTCCTCCTTCCACTTCACTGTTTACTCCTTCACTTCCCTAGCTGATCTGCCTGGTTTTCCCGCCTCCAGAGCTGTGAACTCCTCGGTGGGTGGAGCCAACTGCCTGGCCCACCCCCTGGTGTGGACACCAGCCCCTGGAGGAAGGCAACAAGGATTTTAGTTTTGACTTTGTGTGTACCTGCAGGGAATGTGGGGTGCGTGTGTGTTGTGACCTGTGACCCCTGGCTTGCCCAGGGCGTCACATCACCCATTAAGCATATTTGGGATGCTCTTGATCTTTGTATACAACAGCATGTTCAAGTTCCTGATAATATCACCCACCCATCGAAGAGGAGTGGACCAGCATCCCACAGGCCAAAATCAACAACCTGATCAACTCTATGAGCTGTATTGCTTTGCCTAAGGCAAATGGTGGTAACACTGGTTTTGGTTTTCTGACCTCCCCACCCCCCTGGACCCACCAAATACTGTAAAACTGCACATTTGAGAGAGGCCTTTTATTGTGGCCAGCCTAAAGGTGGTGTCACACATAGCGACGAGGACAGCGACGTCGCTGCTAAGTCACCATTTTCTGTGACGTAGCAGCGACGTCCCGTCGCTGTCACTGTGTGTGACATCCAGCAATGACCTGGCCCCTGCTGTGAGGTCGCCAGTCGTTGCTGAATGTCCTGCTTCATTTTTTAGATGTTGCTCTCCCGCTGTGAAGCACACATCGCTGTGTGTGACAGCGAGAGAACGACGAACTGAAATGAGCAGGGAGCCGGCGTCTGGCAGCCTGCAGTAAGCTGTAACCACGGTAAACATCGGGTAACCAAGAAGCCCTTTCCTTGGTTACCCGATATTTACCTTAGTTACTAGCGTCCGCCGCTCTCACGCTGCCAGTGCCGTCTCCCTGCTCCCTGCATACGTAGCTGGAGTACACATCGGGTAATTAACCTGATGTGTACTCTGGCTAGGAGTGCAGGGAGTCAGCGCTAAGCGGTGTGCTCTCACGCTGCCAGTGCTGGCTCCCTGCTCCCTGCACACGTAGCTGGAGTACACATCGGGTAATTAACCCGATGTGTACTCTGGCTAGGAGTGCAGGGAACAGGGAGCCGGCACTGGCAGCGTGAGAGCGGCGGATGCTAGTAACTAAGGTAAATATCGGGTAACCAAGAGAAGTGCTTTCCTTGGTTACCTGATATTTACCTTAGTTACACTTCCAAGCGTCGCTGCTAGCTGGGGCTCGTCACTGGTCGCTGGTGAGATCTGCCTGTTTGACAGCTCACCAGCGACCATGTAATCACGCAGCAGCGATCCTGATAAGCTCAGATCGCTGGTCGTGATCACTGCTGCGTCGCTATGTGTGACACCACCTTAAGGCACATCTGTACAATAATCACGCTGTCTAATCAGCATCTTGATATGCCACACCTGTGAGGTGGACGGATGTTCCCAGCAAAGGAGAAATGCTCGCTAACAAAGATTTAGACAAATTTGTGAATATTTGAGATAAAAAGACCTTTTGTGTGCAGTTAAGTGCATGAAAAATGGGGGCAAAAACAAAAATGTTGCTTTCAATGTACATGGATGGGTGAATGTAGCCTTAAGGAGGTAGTCCACAACTTAGACAGCGCCTTTTCAATCCCCATAGTTCCCCCAAACAATAGCAGGCAATTTTGGTGCCTGCTCTCCCGGAGCTCATGTGACGTTGTTAATTATTCAAACTCTGCAACCAGTGGCCATTTCCCTCTCACTTCCTTCTGACAAAATTGACATCTGGAGGTAGTCAGAGACTAATAGCAGCTCTCACTCCTTCCGGGTGTCAGTTTTGTCAGAAGGAAGTGAGAGTGAAGAGGCTGCTGATTGGCTGTAGGGCTCATGTGTGACGCCCTGGCAAAACCAGGTAGTCACAGAAGTAGTCCACCCTTCTTGATTCCAACACAACAGCCCACACCCTGGTACAAAACACAGCCATTAAAGCCTAGCCACCCCCTCATGACAATAGGGACACACCAGTGGACGGGACCAGGTGGATGGGAGCGCCCACCTAGGGGTCCTGAGGTGTCAGGGGCGGGAACAAGACAGTAGTCTAGTCTGGATAGTTGAAGTTGACAGTTGACAGCGGAGTCAGGGGTTGGTGCCCCTGGACTACCGGACTACGTTGCAGACGGCAAGCAGGACCATAGGCGATGGAGATCCAGTCGTGGGAGACCTTAAGTGGAGTGGGGCAGAGTTGTAGCCCGCCGGTGCCGATAGCGGGAATCCGGTCCAGAGGCCGTGAACAGTCGGGGTACCTGGACCCTAGGACGAGGACGGTTGCAAGCCCCCTTGTTAATTGACCAGCCGAGGACAAGGTTTCAGGCCTTGTTCCACAGGAGCCCAGAGAGCGAAACGGAAGCCCAATGCGGGGGATAGGGTGTCCGTCAGAACCCACAGAAATCCCAAGGGTCAGATTTCGCGGGCCACAGCTCCCAAACATACACAGTACCGGGAGTGGACTTCCCCGTTCCAAGCGGCATTGTCCCAGAGAAGACACAGACACTGAGTGCAGGAGGAAGGGACCCCTGTTTGCTACACCCGGGTGTGGGACCCGAATACGCCCGCCAAAGGCGACCGGTCACTGGCAACTTGGTTTACCACTGGACTTGTGTGAGATTCTTTGAACTGTGAGTACACCATTGATCCCCGGTCTAGCCCGGCACGCCACCTCCACCAGCTATTACTCTCGTGTACATGGGCCCCGGGACTACACCTCCCTTACCCGTGGAGGGGATCCCACCTTGCTGCCCTGCTCCATCAGCCCCGGGCGCCCCTTCACCAGGCAGCGGCGGTGCTTCCAATACCTCACCGCAACCCACGGGTGGTGTCACCGACACATCAATCCCTTGTAAATACTCTCTTCCTATGGTTGTGAGGACGGCCGGCCGTGCGAGCCCGAGTCCGGTCACCAATCGAGCCGCAGTAACGAACCCGGATCCGAGCAACCCCTTCAGCGGCAGCGGTCCCCGTCCGCAACACACGTGTCATGCAAGCCCTAGGAGAGCAGGTGCTGACATTCATGGAACGGTGCCTGCAGCGGTGGTGACTATAGCTGCTATTATTTTGCATGGGAAACCTGTAGTGATGGAGAAGGGACTGTCTGAGTTGTGGACAGAGCCTGTAATCGATGGGGTTCACACTGTACTTCTGAAACTACTTGATTGTCCAATTGGTTTAGAACTTGTGACGTTGGAGGGACTATATAACAAATTCAGCTTTAATCTCTAACCAGTTGTTGCAATATTTTCGAAAAAACGTTTAATTTAAAGCTGAAAGTGAACACTTCAATCAGATTGTGATGACTTTGTTTCAGATTCAACGTCTTGGTGAACAGAGGTAAAATTGTGCCACTGTCCGGATTCTTCTGAACTCCACATCCAGGACCTCGGTAGAACAGTCTACTCCATGCCTGCAGCATGAGTTATTCCTTTACATTAGACATTGGGGATGAGTTCAGTAAATAAAGTAATATAATAGAAGTGGACTACAATTCCCTGCGCTCCATCACAGCTGTAGTTATTCACTTTAAAACAACATTTCTGTGCAGTACAGATGAGCAAATCACCACCAGATCCCATCCACTGGGACCCAATACATTAGCAGGACAAACAGCTTTCAATTAAGTATCCACAAAAGAGGTTTAAGCACAAATTAACTGGATTTATCACAGTAATAACATTGTGGGGAGCTTTGTGCACACTTCAGGGAGTATTCTATCTCCTTGGGGCAATATCTCACCTGCCATGGAGTGACAAGAACGTGTGGCTCTTACACAGATTAATCACCAGATGCACCTTGTAGTGATGCTGGCTCCTCCCCGGTAATTCACATCCTATATACACAAGACCCATGCCCATCCTGTCACATCTCACACTCAGCCATGGAGATACTAACACTGATGCTCCTCGCTCTACTTTCCTGTGCCAGGAGTGCCCAGCTTCATCAGGCAGGTGATGAGTCCACTGAAAACTTCATTGAGGGGCCCCCAAGTTTCCTTGACTCACAGGTAAGCCATGATCATTCCTCAAGGGTAAGGTGATATTTTCTACATTTTATTTAACTCATTTTAATCTAATAATTGTCTACAACCATTTGTAGTCATGATATGACTCTACCAACTTCACATAGGTATTGCATGAGATGTGAGAGATATGGGCATTATAGTATCATTATTTACGTTACTTAGCTAATTTGGAAAATTTAACTTCTGGGAGTCCTAAAGAAACTAATAGGGTTCCGGCTGTTAGGTGCTTTGTGCTTGACCAGTTCAGATACTAACGTTTCTGATAGATCAAGTGCATAGCTTCAATATTATAGCCACTTCAGAAGTGATAATAACTGGGTAATAGGGGGGTTCAGAACCAAAAAGTCATTAAAGGCTTGTGAGATATTAATGGGATTCTTCCACTAAGTACATTTATCACCTATCCTGTGGTTAGGTGATAATGTAGAATAACTGAGCCCCCCAATGATCCTGAAGACAGGAGCTCCAAAATAAAATGGAGTATTTTGGGACATACTCAAGAACTACTCCACTGACTTCTATAGATCAGATAGAATAGATATCTCTGTTAGTCCCATAGAAGTCCCATAGAAGTGGTTGGAGCAGTGGTCATGCAGGTTTATTACCGTTCCATTCACAGAGGGGACATTAGGACTAGTGTTGAGTGAGTAGTTAACTATTCGTACTCGCTATGCTGTTAGCGAGTACTGTCCGCTACTTGCATATTCATTACGAGTAGCGGGCGCAATGTAAGTCAATAGGAAATACTCGCTAAGTAGTGAGTTACCCGAAAGCCGTACTTTTCGTGCAAATAGCCAATAGTACGGCTTTCGGGTTACTCGCTACTTAGCGAGTATTTCCTATTTACTTACAATGTGCCCGCTACTCATAACGAATATGCGCGGTGCAGACAGTACTTGCTAACAGCATAGCGAGTACGAATAGTTGACTACTCGCTCAACACTAATTAGGACGCCTATTCTTTAGAACTGTGGGGGTCCTACTACTTAGACCCCTAGTGATCAATCACGTAACCAAAGAATGTTGAATTAGTAAGAACACCCTAAAACCAAAGTAAAAGTGTAAAGACACCATCACAATCCATGGCTTTGATTAAAACCAACGTGCCAATATGGAGGAGGTCTTCTTGATAATTTCTGTTAACCTGCAGTTAGGGAAACGTTATATAAGATAAACTGAAGCCTCAATTTCTGACAAGTTATCTTTTCAGGCTCCTAATAATTCTAAATACTGTGGAGGAGACAAGTCTGTACAGTTGTGACTCCGAGTTCTCGAAGTGTTACACAACATCTGACAGGTTTATGGATTTCTCAATTGATCCTTGGGGCATATTAGTCACAAACCTCTAAAGAACTTAAGTCCACTATTCAGGATAATCAATGAAACACATCCGTCTTCCTGGCAGCAGGAACCTTGGTCATAAGGAAACTTGCCAGGAACCCATTTAGAAAGATCAATTAAAATAATGAGACCCACGGACTACGAAATCCTGTCATGAAATTCTGTTTGAAAACACAATACCACTGAATTGTGAAGAACTAAATGCCAAATATCACTTTTAGTAGTCATACAAAGGATTGGTCTGGGTGCGGAATTCATTTTGAAGTGCCATATCCATTATTTAACTATTAAAATTCGGTATGTTTGGGGTGTGTCCATTATTAATGGACGTGGGATCACTTTTCAGAGTTTGTCATGTGTCTGTAATTGACATACTCTTCCATCGGTGATCCAGCCTCCTGCTCTGTCCATTCCATACGTGACCCAACCTCCTGCTCTGTCCATTCCATCGGTGATCCAACCTCCTGCTCTGTCCATTCCATCGGTGATCCAGCCTCCTGCTCTGTCCATTCCATAGGTGACCCAACCTCCTGCTCTGTCATCCCATAAACTTTACCCTAATCTCTGTCCATCCCATCGGTGATCCAGCCTCCTGCTCTTTCCATTCCATCGGTGATCCAGCCTCCTGCTCTGTCCATTCCATCGGTGCTCCAGCCTCCTGCTCTGTCCATTCCATCGGTGATCCAGCCTCCTGCTCTGTCCATTCCATCGGTGATCCAGCCTCCTGCTCTGTCCATTCCATAGGACCCAACCTCCTGCTCTGTCCATCCCATAATCTTTACCCTAATTTCTGTCCATCCCATCGGTGATCCAGCCTCCTGCTCTGTCCATTCCATCGGTGATCCAGCCTCCTGCTCTGTCCATTCCATCGGTGATCCAACCTCCTGCTCTGTCCATTCCATTGGTGATCCGGCCTCCTGCTCTGTCCATTCCATAGGTGATCCAACCTCCTGCTCTGTCCATTCCATAATCTTTACCCTAATCTCTGTCCATCCCATCGGTGATCCAGCCTCCTGCTCTGTCCATTCCATCGGTGATCCAGCCTCCTGCTCTGTCCATTCCATCGGTGATCCAACCTCCTGCTCTGTCCATTCCATCGGTGATCCAGCCTCCTGCTCTGTCCATTCCATAGGTGATCGAACCTCCTGCTCTGTCCATCCCATAATCTTTACCCTAATCTCTGTCCATCCCATCGGTGATCCAGCCTCCTGCTCTGTCCATTCCATCGGTGATCCAGCCTCCTGCTCTGTCCATTCCATCGGTGATCCAACCTCCTGCTCTGTCCATTCCATCGGTGATCCAGCCTCCTGCTCTGTCCATTCCATAGGTGATCCAACCTCCTGCTCTGTCCATTCCATAATCTTTACCCTAATCTCTGTCCATCCCATCGGTGATCCAGCCTCCTGCTCTGTCCATTCCATCGGTGATCCAGCCTCCTGCTCTGTCCATTCCATCGGTGATCCAACCTCCTGCTCTGTCCATTCCATCGGTGATCCAGCCTCCTGCTCTGTCCATTCCATAGGTGATCGAACCTCCTGCTCTGTCCATCCCATAATCTTTACCCTAATCTCTGTCCATCCCATCGGTGATCCAACCTCCTGCTCTGTCCATTCCATCGGTGATCCAGCCTCCTGCTCTGTCCATTCCATAGGTGACCCAACCTCCTGCTCTGTCCATCCCATAATCTTTACCCTAATCTCTGTCCATTCCATCGGTGATCCAGCCTCCTGCTCTGTCCATTCCATCGGTGATCCAGCCTCCTGCTCTGTCCATTCCATAGGACCCAACCTCCTGCTCTGTCCATCCCATAATCTTTACCCTAATCTCTGTCCATCCCATCGGTGATCCAGCCTCCTGCTCTGTCCATTCCATCGGTGATCCAACCTCCTGCTCTGTCCATTCCATCGGTGATCCAGCCTCCAGCTCTGTCCATTCCATAGGTGATCCAACCTCCTGCTTTGTCCATTCCATAATCTTTACCCTAATCTCTGTCCATCCCATCGGTGATCCAGCCTCCTGCTCTGTCCATTCCATCGGTGATCCAGCCTCCTGCTCTGTCCATTCCATCGGTGATCCAACCTCCTGCTCTGTCCATTCCATCGGTGATCCAGCCTCCTGCTCTGTCCATTCCATTGGTGATCCAACCTCCTGCTCTGTCCATTCCATCGGTGATCCAACCTCCTGCTCTGTCCATTCCATCGGTGATTCAGCCTCCTGCTCTGTCCATTCCATAGGTGACCCAACCTCCTGCTCTGTCCATCCCATAATCTTTACCCTAATCTCTGTCCATCCCATCGGTGATCCAACCTCCTGCTCTGTCCATTCCATCGGTGATCCAGCCTCCTGCTCTGTCCATTCCATAGGTGACCCAACATCCTGCTCTGTCCATCCCATAATCTTTACCCTAATCTCTGTCCATCCCATCGGTGATCCAGCCTCCTGCTCTGTCCATCCCATAGGTGACCCAACCTCCTGCTCTGTCCATTCAATCGGTGATCCAGCCTCCTGCTCTGTCCATCCCATAGGTGACCCAACCTCCTGTTCTGTCCATCCCATAATCTTTACCCTACAATCCAGATTGGCTATTGAGCGAGCTCAGAATAATTTAAAAGGGAGGTCCACATTAAAGACTGTGGACACCTTTGACATGGGAAAGAAAAATATTTTTAACATATGTTATTGCTACCATCAGTTAATAAAATTGCACTAGGTTTCAATCTTAATTCCATTATTTTGAGACCCCATGATTTGCAGTTTGCAGCTGGATACAAAATTCAGATTTTTCTCTCATGGAGGTCCCACCCAGGTTGAATATAAAGACTGTTTGTATTCATGGTGCTGATGTCTTCATTAGCTCAGAAATCAGCACAGCTTGCACTTGTTTTTTCTTCATCTGGTTCCTCTGTTTATAACCTTATTTTTCAACCCTCCATGAAACTGTATATACTTTCTCCCTCGCTTCATTTACTGCAGTGATATAGACAGTCACTGTGTGCCGTCAGACATTTTCAGCAGTATCTGCACGGGTGATGTGAACTCTAAAGCTTTAATAACACAGGGCGTTTTTGCAGCGGTTATTTTTCCTGGCGAAAACCTGATTTTGTGGCAGGATGTTGCAGAAACGCTGCAAAGAATTGACATGCTTATTGTTTTAAAAATGTTGCAAAAAGCAGGTATTTGACAAAACAGTCAGAAAAAAATCTGCAGGTATTTGTGTGTGTGTGTGTGTGTGTGTGTATGAGATTTATTAGCATTGATTTGCATAAAACCAAGACAATAACGCTGCTAAACAACTCTGCAAAATCGCCATGTGTGAACATAGCTAAGACATGGTGGACTATGTCTTGGAGTCAGCTTCAACCAGCTGAAAAGGGTGTCCAACGGAGCACACAGTGACTCCTGCATCATTACAGTCAGACAAAAAGCCCAAATCGTGATTTCTAGGGCTTCACACTTTAGCCCCGACAGCGCCACTGAGGTAAAACACAATGTGAACATAGCCTTACACTTCAAGCAATCAGAACCACGAGCAGAAGCTCTTGCTTACAGAAAAAGGATGTAAAAACGCTTTACTGTAGCAGAATGATTAACAATTTGCAATGAAAACTGTTGTGAAACGTGTTTAACTTTGTGTTTAAGAAGCAAATCAACAATGAAAAAAAACTTCGGCAACGTCCATATTCGCTAAATAAGTCGCCGCTATTCGACTATTTGCGAATATTCGATGCGCAATGTAAGTCTATGGGAAACCCGAATAGTTGCCCAATAGCAACTATTCGGGCTTCCCATAGACTTACATTGTGCATCGAATAGTCGCATAGCAGCGACCTATTCGTCAGATATTCGTGAAGTCGAATATTGCCGAATATTTGTGATATTCGATCATCCCTAAAGAGGACCAGTCCACTCCACTGACGTCTATGTTATTGAAAACTTTTATTTCCCATAATATAATAATTTTGATGCATCTTTATTCCACTGAATTGTGATGTTCTTTTATTCTTCAAAGTAATTTTTGAATAAAACAGAATGTAGGTTTTATCAGTTGGGCGCGTGCACACTAACACTGCTCAATCAATGCTAGCCTAGCAGTGCCAGACTGCCCCTTTAGTGTGGGGAATGGTTGTATCCAGTTTTAACCCAAAAAAAAACAGAGAAATGTTTTAAAGGGAACCTGTCATCAGATTGGGTGACTATAAGCTGCGGCCACCACTAGTGAGCCCTTATATACAAAGTTCTAGAACACTGTATATGAGCCCAGGCTGCTCGGTATAACATAAAAAACACTTTTATTATACTCACCCAGGGGGCGGTCCGATTCACACTTCCGACATTCATGGTCCGTGTACAGACAGTGATGTCCAAATCTGCCAAGAGTCTCTTCACCGAAACTCAACCCCTCATATATACTTATCAGGCTGAGAACTTGGGTCAGGAGACCTGCGGCCGGTCTGGACATCACTGTCTGTTCTCAGACCATGAATGTGGACAGTACAGAGCTCTCCTACTGTATGTAAATGATATGTGTATTTGTTGAAGATATTGTTTTCTGGATTTCAGCTGGAGGAAAGTTTCTCATCGCAACCCTTGTCAGACGACAAGATTGGCCTAAGTTCCTTGCTTAGAACCATCCTGCACAGCAGAAACTCCCGCAGCTCCTTCCAGTTCCAACCACAAAGGTAATGTCAAGCTCACTGCAGTGTTTTATTACAAGGTGGCCTTTTATACTTAAATGACAAAAAAAGTAGCTTACAAGTAACTTAAGATTCATTGGAACAATAATAACTCAAAACATTGATTTATCACAAAGCCACGAACATTATGCACAAACAGGCAGACCACAAGCAAAGCATAGACCAATCTTTGCATTAGGCCCCTTTCACACGTCAGTGATTCTGGTACGTTTGTGCTTTTTTTTATACGTACCAGAATCACTGACATACGCAGACCCATTATAATAAATGGGTCTGCTCACACGTCAGTGATTTTTCACTGCACGTGTCTCCGTGCGGCGTACCCGCGTGTCCGTGATTGCCGCACGGAGACATGTCCATTTTTTTCTGGCATCACTGATGTCCCACGGACCATGCAGTGGTGTGGTCCGTGAAACACGTGCCAGAAAAAAACGTGCTTTTAAAATAAAAAACATTTTTACTCACCCGACTCCAGCGATGTCCTCTGCAGCCCGTGCAGCTTGCTGCTTCTGAGCCGGCTCATTATTGTCGCGCATATTCATGATGCACGACACAGCCGACCCGGAAGCAGCTGCTGCGGGGGTCAGTGCCGGCGGATGCTGCACTGTGGGAGCGATCAGCACCATGGAGAGCGGGAGCACGCACAGGTGAGTTAATCTCTAAGTGCAATCACGGGCCACGGAAAACGGAGCCTGGATTGCACTTAGACAACCCACGTGTGCCGTAATTCACGGCACACGCAGGGACATGTGCGTGTTTTACACGCCAGTGAAAAATGTCAGTGTTATTCACTGACGTGTGAAACTGGCCTTAGGCTGTGATCACACGACCTTAGATTCTCTCATATGCGAGAGAATAGGATCAATTATGTTAATGAGACCCATATGAAACTCTGATCAGAGTGTCAGCTTAGTGTGATCCAATTCTCTCACATCAGAGAATCATAGCACAGATGCAGAGAAGATGGAGAACAAAATGTCTCCATCTTCTCCATTCTGTGAGTCAGCGGAAATCGGACTGAACTCTGATGTCATCCGAGTGCAGCCCAATGATTTCCATGCACCCATACACTTGAATGGGCGAGCGCCATGTGATTTGCATTGCCACTTGCAGCATGCTGAGATTTTTTTGTAATGCCGATTTGGCATGAGAAAAAAAGGGCTGGTCAGCACTGCCCCATAGTATAACATTGTACCGAGTGCTATCCAATAAAACATTGGCTAGTACTTTTCTGAGTTATATGCTCATGTGAGCGAGCCCTTAAAGGGTTATTCCCATTTCCAAGATCCTATCCCAATTCATAGTAGGTGTAATAATAGATATAATATTAGCAAATATCTCTAATTAGAAATGCAGTATAGTTCTCCTGATTCACTGTCACTTACCTCATGTGCAGGGCATTGCAAGACCTTAGGTATCCATGGTTATGACCAATAACAACTAACTAACTGTCACTATATGCTTAGTTGTAATAGCAGGGTAAGGCACAGCCCCAGTGTAGGAGATGTTGAGGTGCACTTGTAGGTTTCCACACCATATGTCCAGAGAATTAGAAATAAGGCACTCTCAAATGGTGATACAAACGAAGAATTTATTCCATAAGTCTTAAAGCAACATGTGACGTTTCGGCCAGGTGGATACCACTGCCTTTACCACTACCCTGGAAAACACTGTGGAAAGAGAGCGCAATAGGGTCTTACCCTACAAACAAATAGGGTGTAATTCACAGAGGTTACTCACCGAGTGGAGTTGTGAAAGTCACAACCACTTTACAGGCATATATACTGGGTCAGCGGCAGCAGTCACCCCTTAGATGAGATTATATTCTTGTAAGGAGAAGGGTATTTAGGTACCGAGCCAACGACCACTCATGTAGGAGATGAATTTAACGTGACTTTATTCCATGTACAGGTCTACGCGTTTCAGGAGCATCCGCTCCCTTCCTCAGGACAATACAGGCACAAGCAACATCATGATTTTTTTTGATTTTTTTTGATGTTGCTTGTGCCTGTATTGTCCTGAGGAAGGGAGCGGATGCTCCTGAAACGCGTAGACCTGTACATGGAATAAAGTCACGTTAAATTCATCTCCTACATGAGTGGTCGTTGGCGCGGTACCTAAATACCCTTCTCCTTACAAGAATATTTACCACTACCCTGACAGTCTTAATAACAATTTGTCTGATGAAGGCCACCTGGCCGAAACGTCACATGTTGCTTTAAGACTTATGGAATAAATTCTTCGTTTGTATCACCATTTGAGAGTGCCTGGTTTCTAACTATATGCTTAGTTGTAACCATGCATACCTAGGGTCCTGCAAAACATGCATAATAATATGTCATACTACGTGTGTGCATATGAGCTTATGCAATCGAGATTTTGCAAAATTGATCAATTTTGCAATTTTTTCAGAAATTACATTCTCCATAAACGTGCCTAATATAATACATGTGAATCTGCATGGGTAATTTAATGCCATGTACTGCCAGCCTTTGACATTTATTTAAAGAGGACATGTCAATTACTCAAAAAAATTGCATTAAATACCTTGCCGGGTATCACACTCCCACCGATCAGATATTGATGGACTATCACAAAAATAGGCAATGAATAAAAGAATAATAGACAACCTCTTTACCTTGTAGAAAGCTCCGTGTTTCCCTCCTGATTGTGTGGCTGTTTTCCATTTTGTGCTGCGACACACCATTGTAGAGATACTCACATTTGTTGCTTTTGGAGCACAGTGTGTGAAATATTTCCTTGCAGTTTAACTGGGTGTTTCTTCAGTCTCCCATATGCGGGCAATCACAGACCAGTAAATGATCTAGCAGACTATTTCCCCTTTCACACATCAGTTTTTTTGTCATTAGTCACAATCCGTTTTCTCGACAGATCCGAAGCAGATTGTGGCTAAACTGATGCGACGGATCCATTCTTCGACGGATCTGACTAGTTGGGGACTAAATAATAATTGGAGCATGCTCAGTTAAAAAAAAAACGGACTATGTCGCCGGATTCCATCATTTGACAGATTACGACGGATCCTGCGACCATAGGCTTCCATTCTACCAAACAGACGGCGATGTATCCATCGCTGTTGTTTTCTTTCGACATACACAAAAAACATTACTGTGGCCGTCGTCTTCGTCCAACGGACATTTTTCGACAAATCCGTCGAACGACGGATGAAACGTGAGGCTATTTGTCGCAAATACAAGACAATGAGAAAAAAACGAATCCAGTGGCATCAGTCGCCGGATCCGTTTTTTTTTCAAAATTTGCCTGATTGTGACTGATGCAAAAAACTGATATGTTAAAGGGGCCTATCCTGTTCAGATGCTGCTGAGCTGTCACTGGCAGCTCCTGGGAGGAGGGGCACATTCCCCCAGATAAGAATGTGAAGAAATGTCCAATTGGACAGCAACACAGAGATTTCACATACTGCGCTCCATCAATAAATGTGGATATCTCTGCAATGGAATAATGCAGAGCAAACGGGAAAACAGCAGCACAATCAGGAGTAAAGCTCTGGGCTTTTTACAAGGTAAAGATGGTTTTTATTGATGTCCTATCCTGTGATAGGTCATCGATATCAGATCGGTGGGAATGCGACACCCAGCATACGCGCCGATCACCTGTTACCACGGGCGGACAGGTTCTCAGATGCCGGAACACAGCAGTTCTGTAAAAACTATAATAGCTGTGTATTCCAGACCAACCCCTATTGACTTGAATAGGGGGTGGATCCACAGTATCCGGCCATAGGCATTGTAAAAAAAAAAGTTCCTGTGTTCCGGCAGAATCCGAGAATCAGTACCAGCCTATTGGCGGGGATGCCATCCATAAAAAAGTAGTGGCCAACCCCTTCGACTTAATTTTTTGTGCAAATAAAAGTGAGAAATTTGTAAAGTTGGAAAGAAGAAAGTATAGGAACCTCCAAGGTGTTTGTACAATAGTTGAAATTAAGGATCTCGCAAATCTTATCCTGTGATTGGCGTGAAAAGACTAGTAAGGCGGCCAACTGAGCAATCCTGCTGAGCACCGCAAGGGTCGGAGTACAAGGTAAGTTGTCTTTTCCATTGTATTCCTTCGGTGGAACAACATGTGAAGACATCAATATAATAATCTGATATTACAGTAAAGCTAGAGCATAATATCAATAAGCGTTATTCATTTCATTTTTCTTTTTTTAAGGTTTGGAAGAGACGAGCGCAGCTCCATGCCAGGAGACAACAGGATCCATTCTCGAGGATGGGACTCAGCGCCCCAGTTCTGGAGTATGGCCGTTCCCCAACGCTTTGGCAGAAAGAAATAAATCATGTATTGCCCCGCGCACTGTCCATGCTCAGGTCCAGCATCAGTTCAACTGCACTTTTTTTTTTTTATAATTTTAAAGTGCAACATCTACACAAACCCATCACACTGCAGACAGCCATTGTAATATACCAGCACTTGGCTTTAGATCATTATTTTGCAGGCAGACATACAGTGACCACAAATGCTTCATTGCTTTCTATGGGATATTAGCCCGGTGCCTGGAAATATGCCAACGGCAACATCTTTGAATGGTCAAATCCCTTGTAAATACATAATTTTAATATCCTTCCACCTGATAGAAAAGACACCAAATCATTGTACCAAGACCCCAATCAATGTATATAGTGTTGTGTCATGTTACGTAGCAGTTTCTGGTTATCCTTGATTGTTCTATGTTAATAAAGTAATTTACAGCGGCTGCTCCCGGCTATTCTTGGCTGTTAGATTGGTTTATTTGGTTTCCTTTGGGTCTTGTTCCTACGTAGCACAAAGGCTGAGGGGTTTTATGAGCTCATTCAGAAATTTGTCCTAAGTTTCATCAACTTTTTTCATCACAGCTTTGTCAGGGTCAGATTTTGCCATCAAAGTTTCATCAGTTTTTCTTGTCTGAAAAATAAAAAAAATGGAGGTTTCTGAAGCTTCTCCTATCAGTCGTGAAAAGCGTTCAGCGTATAAATGACATCCGAGCAATCTCCACTTTTATCACTAACCCATAGACGGGCATTGGTGAGTTTGATCCGTGATTCAGATCAAAATCAGACATCTCTTGTGATCTTGCGAACTGCAAAAATTCACAAAGTAACAGTCCCACAGACTATAATAGGAACTAGTACTATCCATGAAAAAAACACATAGAATTTGTACGTGAAACATTGATATCTGAATGTGCCCTAAAAGTTCACCTAAAGTGGATGTTATTTTATGAAACTCCTGCCCTTCGCTGCATTTAAAGGGAAGCAGCCAGCAGGATTTTCATGTCTAAAGTAAAGCCAGTGCTATACTGGTGCTAGGATGCTGAATCCAGGCATGCCTTCACTTTTGAGATTGGATGCTTAATTTGTACAATATTTGCAAGTAAAGTTACAGAAATGCACTGCTATTTGATTGACAGGTGCAACAGGAAGGGAATATGTGGATAAGGTTTTGCTATCTATTCCTGCCCCTGTCTGCCCGCCTGGGCTTCCTCCCCCTGTCACCATCATAGACTTTAATTCTGTTATGATCGCGCAAGCTCCTGCGGTCACAACAAGAGCTGAGGATGCGACGGCACATGCGCTGCCATCGTATTGGGCATCCATCAGTCCAATGAAAGAAGACAGAGACTTCACAAAAAATTCACAAAAAATGGTGCTAGAGATAGCGCTATGTGCTGGCGCTGATGCCGTCTTAGTGAAGAGTTTGCTGCAATACCGATAAATGCTAGTGAGCAGGCACTGGAATTTAAGTCTATAATGGCGACAGGGGGAGGAAGCCCAGGCGGGCAGACAGGGGTGGGAATAGATGGCAAAACCTCACCCCCATATTCCCTTCTTGTTGCACCTGTCAATCAAATAACAGTGCACTGCTGGAACTTTTCTTGTAATTATTACTGTAATATATCCAATCTCAGAACTGAAGGTATGCCTGGATTCAGCATCCTAGCACTAGTATAGCCCTGGCTTTACTTTAGACCTGAAAATCCTGCTGGTTGGTTGTCTTTAAAGCTGCTGTTGATCTGTGCATTTTTTTTTTCTATAGGTTTTCATAGGAGATCCGAAAAAATGCATGTAACAAACGCAACTGCAAGTTCAAGTGTAGAATCCCGGCATGTGTGCAAGAAAGCAAATCATATAAAAGATTTTTAAACAGCATAAACTCAATAATCACAGCAGATTGCTATTGCAAACTTTAATACAGGAAACATGCCACAATTTTTTCATGTCGTAACACGGCTTTCAGGTTTGATAGCATGTTAAAAATTTGACAAATTTTGGAAGGGATTTTGCAACAAAATACAAAACAAATCTGGTGACACATAAAAGGGAGTTTCAAAGTGCTAACAAATTTTATTAAACAAAATAGGAGGGTTTATGGGAATCATACACAAAAGCAGGTCAAAAACATGCAGTGAAGAGAGCGGCGATTAGGACAAATGACACTAGTAGCGTAATGATTCAATCAGAATGTGTGTCACATAATGCAATGGAATGTCACAAGGATATACAGTGTGTCCACCCATATCCTGTCCACCACCATTAACTTGAGAACGGCGGCAGCTATAGGCATAGAAGTGGTGTCTAGGTATAGTAAAGATGCTGGTCACGCATATGGCGCTCATTTAACTTTGATGCTCAAAGTGGCCACCGTCAGCTGCAATGCACATCTGGACTCTGGACAGCATACTGTATCTTGCTGCACGTTGTGCAATATGGTAGGTGACACAATTGCACAAGCATCTGTAATACGTCGTCGTAGGTCCTGCAATGTTGGTGGAGGGGTCGCATACATCTGCTGTTTGATGTCACCTCACAGAAAGAAGTCCAATGGGCTCAGGTCAGGTGAGCGTGGAGGCCACTCCATGCAGCCACCATACCCAATGACTTGTAGGAAGGTTTCCATGAGGTATCGCTTCACGTCCACAGCCTTGGGTGGCGTGAGTTTTACACGTTCTAATCATAGCATTTCTGTATGCAAGGTGTCGATTTGTATTGAATTGATAATGCCCTACAACTTTGTAATTCACTTTTTTTCTCTTTTGCGTAGCGCATGGATACTTTACTATACCTAGACACCACTTCTATGCCTATAGCTGCCGCCGTTCTAAAGTTAATGGCAGTGGAAAGGATATGGGTGGACACACTGTATATGGCATTGACATGTTAAAAGTGCAGATGTGGATAAATCTCAAATTGTTACACAGAAATTTTAGTCACAAAGAAATAAAGACCTCAAGGATATAAAGAAGAGGTAGGGTGATTACATGTAAACTGACCCAGACATATTTAAAGTGCTAAGTGCATAAAAGAGGTCAGCAGATTTCCTCATACATCATCATGTCATATATATTCTTGCAAAGTATTGAGTAACAGAATAATAATAATAATAAAAAAACATAAAAAATACAGTACATGTAAAACTAGCCCACAAATTTTCAAAGTGCCAAATGCATGCAAGGAGAAACAAATCCCCAGAATAAAGTGGTCAGCGTGCACTACTTATGACAGCTGAGTAGACAATTTCACAGAAAGATCAATATGTATAATAATGTACCACTGGTGATGTCATATCTTATATACATATACCTTGAAATACAATATATACCTTGAAATACAAATGTCAAAATGGCAAATATATCCACCAGAACGTCGGGTCCTCAGGGCCAAAAAATTCCCCCCAGCCCACCAACACGTGTTTCGCCTGGGAAGCAGTTGCGTCTCACTCACGGCTTCATCAGGGAGGGAAGAGTGCCGATCTCTCCGCTTGTGTCCAATTTAAATAGACTGCCCTGGTCTGATTCCGCTTGCGTCATACTCCTTGATGACACATGCACAATTCGACAGCGACAACGCCGCAGGTGGGTCAGCCATCAGGCAGAATGTGGCGCACGCGCAGGAGCAGGGACACATCATCTGGCTCTCACGCCTGTACCACTGCCATGGAGACGGCCAAGCCACCAGCGGTGAAGCAGAGCCAACTGCGCATGCGTGCAGGGGACGGCGCAGGAATACATGGACTATAGGTATACAAAAAATATCATGCTGTGATCAGGATTACCAATCACAAAGGACGAATAGATAGATTTTTGTGTACTCACCGTAAAATCTCTTTCTCTGAGTCTTCATTGGGGGACACAGGACCATGGGTTATGCTGCTGTCACTAGGAGGCTGACACTAAGTAAACAGAAAAAGTTAGCTCCTCCCCAGCAGTATAACCCCTGAGCCGGAGGCGGACTCAATCAGTTTAGTGCACAAGCAGTAGAAGGAGAACCAAACAATCCTAGATAAGACAAGGAAAAAACTATAACCAATTAGACGTGCGACCAATGGCCTGGGAATATGGCCACTGAGGCAACAGACAGGTAAAATGTAATCCAAAAAACACAAGCAGGCTGGGTGATGTGTCCCCCAATGAAGACTCAGAGAAAGAGATTTTACGGTGAGTACACAAAAATCTATCTTTCTCCATCGTTTCATTGGGGGACACAGGACCATGGGATGTCCAAAAGCAGTCCCTGGGTGGGAAGAGAACCATCACCGGAGATTGGTAGGAAACCGCTTCGTCCTGTCGGGCTTGACCCAGACCTACAAGTACCTACCTTGTTACAGGTGTGCTACTGCCGCCCGCAAAGATAACGGCAAGACTGGCCTCTGCCAAAGCTTGGGTGTGACCTGATAGGAACTAGTAAAGATCTGCCGACTAGACCAGGTGGTGGCCCGGCAGACCTCGGTCCATCAACGTCTGTAGTCCAATCATCCAAGAGACTCCCCTTGGACGGTAGAAAAAAAACGGCGGAGGTCCGTCTTCCATGCGATAGGCTTTACCTATGACGGAAGGATCCCTGAGGAAATCTTAGCCCTGGGCGCCGGCATGCGCCACCTGGGACCGGGTGAAAAGATGAACTGTCCTGAAAAGATGAACTGACTGTCGGAGTAAACCGAAAAGTGCGGACCTGAGGGCACAACCTACTGAGGGCTCGTACCAGTTCAGGAAAGAACTAGGCCCTTTTCAGGCTGAGAGAAGGTACTAGAACCGAACCCGAAAACCCAAACTCCTTATCTGGAAGGAAGGCGGGCTGCCTTGGACCGAAGGGAGGGTAGTGGCCGGAGCACCCCCCTTGCCCTGCTGGAGGATCCGGAAAAAAAGGGGGGGAACAAAGGCAACAAGAGAGAGCTGTCCGCCCTGATGCCCCTTGAAAACAAGGAGACGGCCACGAGGAGCCCACCTATCCAAACAGGTGGGAGTAAGAAGCACTCGGAAAGGCTCAAACTGAGAGCCGTGAGGTGAACCCATCGCTAGGTTAAGGTCCCACGTTACTAGTGGACGGCGATGCCGCCGAGCCAGATGGACGCTTCTCTGCGTGAAACACCTTGTTCGTGGGACGAGAAGTGATAAGCCTCTGAAGCCGAAATGACCGCGTCGACACCAGGCCCCTAGAGGGACGCGCTAAAAGCCGCATACAGATCTGACTGCCAGCATGGCAGTAGTGCAGGAAGGGAGAGAGAGAGAGAGAGAAGAGAAGATGTGCTCCTTACACTCCGGAGGAACTCCACACGTGTGGTAATACATCTTCGAGGGAACCGGCTCCCCGGTCTCCAACATTGTCTGCATCCTTCTTGCCAACCGGCCTGTGCGAGCTAGAACCCGGGATCCGTTCTTAAGGTCGTCAAACCTAAGGCTTCTAAGTCCTGGTGGCAGAGAGGGCCCGACACGGAAAAACTGGACGGTCTGGAAAGCGCCACAGGGCATCTGCGAGTGGATTGAGCGAGTTCTGTGAACTATGCTCGCCTGGGACCCTCCATAGCCACCTTCTGCCTTGGTCCATCCTGAGAATGCTCGAGATCATGGGAAGCCGTGGGAAGATGCCCAAGAAAATGAATGAACCGGCCTCACAGCCGACGAGGGCGTCGTCACCTAGCGCAGAGAAGGGGGCACCCTAGACGCGCCGTTGACTAAAAAGCTGGATTGGGGGGCCAATAGGACCACGACTGGAGGTCTTTCTTCTTCGTAGATCTGGCTGGAGACTTCCCTGTTGAGGAGCCATTTTGCCTAGGCGAGGCCCCTCCTGCTGAGAAAAAACGGCCGTCCAAACGTCCACGGTAGGGATGTGTACTGCCGAGATTAGAGAGCGACGAGATCCGGCCCAGAGCAAGATCTTCTTGACCTCTTCCTTTGTCATGACACTTCCTGCGCCTCCCTGGTGGATGATGCACGCCACCGCTGTGGCATGGTCCGACTGGAACCTGACCGGAACAACCTCGCCCCAGTGAAGAAAACGTAACCGGTCTAACCGGATGGATCTGAAATCCGGAATGCTGAAGGGGAGATCACACACAAGGGGTGTTCCTCGGGACCGTGCTGTGGAAAGGTGGACAAGCCCACCCTAGCATAGGAGACTGGTAATGGCCGATGCTATTCTCCAGAGGAGACGGAGAGGGGATCTTCCCAGGGACCGGTTACGAAGGCTGGTCCACTAGGAAGGGAAGGGCGGGTCCCCGGGGCAAACGGAAGCCATTTATCTCCGTTCTTCAGTGGGGACCTCTGGAAGGGCAAGGATGAAAACCGGTAAGTGTACCGCCGCTATTACCTCCACCAACCGCTGCGGACTCGCCTACCGAACCCGGCTTGGTGCGGGGAAGAAAACTACTCCTGCGTGAAGAGTAACTTCCCTTGGGCGGTCTCGAAAAACATACCTAAAGGGATGATCTACCGGGCCGGGGTCTGAAAGGACTCCAACCGGTAGAGCCGCTACCCTAGTAGCGAGATATGAGAGATAGAGGCGCCCTGATGGTTGCGGTTCGAACGGACTGGAACCGAGCGGTGAAGGCGACGATCCTGAGCGTCTGGGCCGATGCTAGGAAGAGATGTGCTCTTCCCTCACGTAGCCTAGGGGAGAGATGTACCCTTCCCTCACGTAGCCTAGGGGATCCACTGGATTAACCTATCTCCGAAGGGACGGTCACCTAAAGGCGGAAGGAAAGTCAGCGATTCCTTAGATGTCGCCTCCGCGTTCCAGCTCCTGAGTCAGAGGCCTCGACGGGTGGTCACACTGCTGCTATAGGCTCAGGCCGTGAAGCTGGTAAAACGCCAGGGCTATGATGAGAAGGTACTTACCGAAGATGTCAACCAGTTCTGATCGGCAGAGATGGAATGTAGTCCGCCGCGTAGGGTGTCTGTGGAGTCCCTGAGAGACGTCACCTTAGGGATGATAAGCCAAGAGGCAACCTGGCGGGTCGATCGCAGTGGGGCATGCCCCTTCTCTCCGGAGCCCCTTGGAGAATAAATAAAGACAATAACAAGACTTACCGCTGGTAACGTCCTGTCTGGATGTTGTCTGTGAAGGAGCAGTAGCTCTGCGAACTATTGGATGTCCACTGAAAACATCATGGGTCCACTAGAAAAGTCTTAAAGGAGACCTGTGTGCTCAGAGAGGAGAAGAGAACTATCCGTGCTCTTATGGTCCGACTCACCGTTTCTTCCAGGCTATTCGTCATGCGCCGAACCTCGGCGCTTGGTCGGAATCCAGCAGAGGTGGTACGTCTGGGTCATCACCAGAGAGGTCGGAAGGCTTCTGGTCGAGCGGGAGCTCTGGACCTGGGAATGAAGGAAAAACCAGGGGGAGGCGTTGAAGGCGAGACCTGGCGGGTACGCTTCGAGCAGCGGATGAGGTCCCTGGTACGGGACTCACCTCCCCCGGTGCGTGCACGGAGAGAAGGACTGACCGTACCTTTAAGGCTTGACTCACCATCCTTACCCGGCTATTAGTCATGCGCCAAACATCCGGGTCCTCCTGCTCGAAGTCCAGCAGAGGTGAAAACGCCTGGGCCATCCCCGAGAGGTCGAAAGGCTACCAGAGGAGAGGCAGTCTGGACCTGGGGATTAAGGTGAACCCTGGGGGCGCAGAAGACGAGACCTGGCGGGTCCGCCTTGGGCAGAGGAAAAGGTCCCTAGTACGGGACTCATCTCCCCGGGGGGATTGCGCCAGTCTTGCGGATGGTACGGCAGAGCGTCGGCCGGGGACGCAGCGCATGCGCACCCACCCGAGGGACCTCAGCACGGGGATGTAGGGCCTGAGACAGGGCGCCAACCCGCCTGCAGGGGCGGGATACAGGTGCGTGCAGTGCCAGGGGCCGCGGAAGCTGTAAGCACTAATGTGCCAACGTTCGGGGTAAATCACAACTGAGAGAACAGCCCTAAACCAACTGTACCTCTGATGCAAACCAAGAACCCGAATAAGTGCTCGTAAGAGTTAGTATATATATATATATATCTACGTTTACATATTGAAATAAACTGAGCCCATGATAAAAGAAAAACAGAAACAACCACTATCGTTAATGAACGTGGCTAATGTTGGCTACTTTTCCCCAATATGAGGGTTGCTGTAGCCTAAGCAATCCGCAGACTAGGGGAACTGCTATAATCAGTCTCTTTTCTTTTTTTTTTTTTTTTTAAAATGGATGCTGAGGAGGCTGGAGGGGGGGCCGAGGAGAGCGGGAAAAAACCTCCACCGCCCCCCCCTGTGATGCCTGGGGCTAGGAGGAGGGTGGAGACCGAGCGGCCGGCGGCCAATCGCGCTGCGGCAGGAGGCGGGCCTAGGACGCCGGGGACAGGGCCGAAGCCGGGGCCTAAATTTTGAAGCTGCCGGAGCAGGAAGATACAGGCCGGCTGTCCTGCCAGCGAACGGTGGCGGCGGCGCAGCAGCGAATACCGGATGCCGGCAGGCAGCTCTGCGTGCACGCCGGTGCACTCTGCCGCCCGATGCGGCCCGGGGCGTCCGGTGACTAGGCCCAGGCCGGAGCCTAAATTTGAAGCAGCCGGCGCAGGGGCAGGTAGAGGCCGGCGGTCCTACCTGTGGGAGCGGTGGCGCGGTAGCGATGTCCGGGTGCCGGCCGAGCACTGCAAGTGTGGCGTCGGATGGGAGCGTGGCCGGGGCGCCCGGTGAGTAGGCCCGGACCGGGGCCTAAATTTTTGCAACCGCCCAGGAGAAAGGTAGGAGAGGGTGTCCTACCTGATCGGCGGCGTCGCATCTGCCAGTGTGCAGGCGTGGAGCTCTGCACCTGTGTCCGTGTGCTCCGCACACCGGAGGAATGGCTGCGGGCAGCAGGAGAAGAATGAGGCAGGCAGGCAGGGAGGTGGACGCTGGTGAGGGGAGGGAGCCCCTCAGAGTGTGGCAGCGCTGCGGGACCCATCATACCATCCAGACGCGCTGCGAGGTCCAGTCCCTGCTGTATGCCCCTTGCACCCTTTGGGGTGATACCGTAGGGTGGACAGGGGGTGCCCAGGAAGGTTCAGCCCCGCGTGCCAACCCGGGAGTGGTACCATGGAATTGGACGTGGGAGAGGGCCCGACGACTCGAGCCTCTGCGACCCAGGGGAGTGGTACCCACACGGGCTGCGAGAGCTGAGGTAGAGAAACGATACCTGTAGAAAAAGAGAATTCCAACAGATAAGAGCGACGCCGAGAAAAAAATGAAAAAATATCGCAAAAAATCAAGTGGCTGAAGGGGGCCCAGTCGGCCCACATCAGCCTCTTACGACACTAAGCAAAAACTGATTGAGTCCGCCTCCGGCTCAGGGGTTATACTGCTGGGGAGGAGCTAACTTTTTCTGTTTACTTAGTGTCAGCCTCCTAGTGACAGCAGCATAACCCATGGTCCTGTGTCCCCCAATGAAACGATGGAGAAAATAATTTTGTGATATCCAAAGTCCCAAAGATATAACCCAGTGTGTTGATTTCAGATCGAGGTCCCACCAATCACATATATGTAGTTTTCAGCAAGTAGGTTCCATGTTCATGTGGTACATCGTCAGGTCTTGTAAAATCCACAAAGCAGAATTCCCATGTCAAGAAAGGCAAGTATAGGGCTCAAATCTGGCTATAATAGAACAAAAATGCCAGGAATCATTAACAATCAGGGCAAAGAGAATACATAAATACACCCAATATATAAGAATAAAAAATAAATAAAAAATAAAATAATCACATGTGATACTAAGCTGGTGGTGAACAAAAACGTTTTTTTTCCCCCTTTATAGGAACGATGCAAACCGAATGGTCTCATTCAGTCCTATAGGGACTAATGTGTCTAGAGTGCTGATGCATCTTGCTTCGCATTGGGTTAGCTTTCTCTTTAAATTGCTACCTCTGGACCCTCCACTAATTGCATCAATTCCCCAAACTTCCAATAAAGACGAATCACAGGCATGAAATGCCTTGAAATGCCAGGGTATAGTTTTTAGGAGCGTAACGTTTTCGACTGTCCTGGCTGCCTCAATATCACGCACATGCTCCCTGATCCTAACGCGAAGCTCATGGGAAGTAAGTCCCACATAGACCAAAGAGCATGGGCATGTGGCATAATGCACCACATGTGATGTATCGTCTAATATCAAAGAATCTCTGGCCGTCTGAGGAGGTGAAAGTCTTTTTCCGAATCATGTTTCTGCAGAGCCTTTTAGTTTTCCAGGACTGCCAAATTATGTATCCCTATGTATATAAACATTTTTTTCTGGTCACGCTAGGTAGCCTATTTAGTTTAGCGTAAACTTCTTGATTATGTTGCGCACTGTGGACAAAGTAACATCAAGATCTCTGAAGATGGACTTGTAACCTTGAGATTGTTGATATTTTTCAACAATGTTGGTTCTCAAGTGCTCAGACAGTTCATTTCTTCTCTTTCTGTTCTCCATGCTTAGAGTGGCACACACAGGCACACAATGCAAAGATTGAATCAATTTCTCCCGTTTATCTGGTTATAGGTGTGATTTCCATATTGCCCACACCTGTTACCACTGGGGAGTTTGAACGAGCATCGCATGTTTGAAACAAAGTTGATTACCCACAATTTTGGTCAATTTTGGAAAGGAGCCAACAATTTTGTCAGGCCCATTTTTGTGTACAATTATATCCAATTTGCCTTTTTACTCTGATTTGTTTTTTCTCTGACGCCTCATTGGGGGACACAGGACCATGGGTGTTATGCTGCTTATCCATAGGAGGACACTAAGTAGATGCAAAGATGTTAGCTCCTCCCCTGCAGTATTCACCCCCTGGCCCAGCCAGGCTACTTCAGTTTTCGCTTAGTGTCTATAGGAGGCACATCTCTGCAGACTACTGCAGAAAGAATTTTTTGTTTTTAGAGAGCGACAGTTTCCTTCGGGGACCGATTTCCCAAAACCATCAACAGGCGGGAACGTGGAGTGTCGCCTCCCCGTACCCCCTCCTGTGACGCTGGATCCTGGGCTGTTACTCATTGGACGACGGGTCTCATGGCACCGATTTTCCAGAGCAGATGACAAACTTCCTCAGTCCCTCTTGCAGGCTCTGAGTTGATACACGCTCTGCACCAGCGTGACCAGGCACAGCAAGCATCAGACTGCCATCTCCACAGGAGCGGAGGTGAGATCCTTCCGATTTTTCCAGAGCCCTGAGCAGATGAAAAACTTTCTCAGTCCCTCCGGCAGGCTCTCAGTTGATACACGCTCTGTGACCGGGCACAGCAGGCGTCAGACTATCCACACTGGCTCCCTGGCAGGAATTGGAGCAAAGGTCACACTGACTGGATGCACATGGGCTGATTGCAGACTCCTGCATAGCAATCTACCTGTGGCGGGGGGAGGGGGAGAGCCCCCAGGACTCAGTGCACCCGCATCTGCAGTACACTTATTGAATTTTTTATGTCCACCATTGTTGTGCAGGGCTGGAGGGGGGAAGGGGATTCCTTTCCCACCATTTTTTTTGTTTATTATATTTTCTCATGCCTTCTTGTTAGAGCTAAGCCCCGTCCCCTCCGACACTCGATAAGCAACGCCCCCTCACGAAAGCGCGTGTAACCCTCCTCACACAGGATCTGCAGAGCATTGCTCCACCTTGTTGTGATCAGAGCCTGTGGGCGTCTCTCAGAGCTGGCTTCCTGCTTCCCACAGGAACTGGGACTCAGGAGGAGGGGGGGAGGGGCCATCAGTCCCCCAGAATGGGCACAGTTCCCAGAACCTGGTACTGGCTATGCAACATCGTCCTCACTCGGGGCCCCTGGACAGAACACAGCCTGATGATACCTCTATAGAGGGTCCTTCTGATAAGAATCAGCCCTCTGCTTCACCGGTTGCAGATCAGAAAAAGGGCATGACCCCCATGGTTCTCCCTCTGGGTTACACAGATAGGGTTCTCCCACATGTTCCGCGGTCTCGGAGGAGCCGGAGGAAGGGGAATAATGTTTGTACCGGGATGATTCCTTGGTTTCAACCTCCCCGAGCGATCAAGCTGCAATGTACTCCCTTATTGCAGCAATCAACCAAAACTCTGCATGTGGAAGATCTCCCATCCACTACTACTGACCCTGCACTCTCCTTTAAAAGGGTGGAAAAACCTCAAAAAAAAAAAAAAAAAAAAAAAGTTTTTTGATGCCACTTCGGTATCCGTAAACTCATGGAGTCCCGGTACCCCTTTGGCTTAGCTGTCTCTAAGGGCTGGGCCGATCCGGCCTCGGTGGACCCTCACCCGGCTTCCGCCTGCCTGAAGGACCCTCCTGTCTTTTACTTGATGGATCCTCCTTCAAGGACCCGACAGACAAGTGGAGCAGCTCGATGGCTCCACCTTGAGGCTGCGGGTCCCTCTCCCCTTCCGTGTGGGTCGCACAGGCACCAGGACTACCAGTTTTCCTCAGACCCTCACAGATGTAACAGTTCACATTGCTGCGGCGGCAGAGTACCTCAGGCAGTCCTCCCTCGATGCTGCTACCTGCGCAGTTATTGCCGCCTCAAATACCATAGCCATCTGTAAGGCCCTCTGGTTCCGATAATGGAGAGCGGACTCTGTCTCTAAGAAGCCTCTCACAGTACTCCTTTCCAGACCGATGGTTTGCCGATCGTCTGGACAGGCTCTTTTTTTGTCTGATACCACGGGAGGAAAAGAGTACCTCCCTCCCCCAACTCTAGCCCAGGATGTTTTTTTACTAGACACGCAGGGCCCGACCTTCTCAGCCCTCCCCGAGTCCACCTTGTCCTGGCAGTCTAGACAAAGACTGAGGAGTCTCGGTCCTCCTCCATCTGGGCTGCCGCCTCAGACCACAAATGGGTGCGATATCTTGTGTCTTCTGGTTACCACATTGAATTCCGGACCCGATCCCCTGGTCAGTCTTTTCTCTCAACCCCCCCCAAAGGCTCCAAAGCACCGCGAGGCCTTCTCCTCAGCGATCCATTCCCCCCAAACAGCTGGGGTGATGGTACCTGTTCCAGACGGCAAACAGTTAAAGGCCTTCTATTCCAACCTCTCGTGGTCCCCAAAAAGGGACGGGTCAGTTCGACCCAACCTGGACCTCTGAGCAAACATGTGCACGTAAGGAGATTCAGAATGGAATTCCTAGGGTCCATTTTTACCTTTATGGTTGAAGGAGAATTCCTCGCCTCCCTAGCTATCAGGGACGCGTACCTGCACATACCCATCGCTCCAGCTCACCAAAAGTTCCTCCACTTCGCTGTTCAGGACTTCTTTTTTTTTTTCATTTGTGGCCCTACCCTCGGCTCTGCCACAGCACCAAGGGTCTTAACAAAGGTCATGGCGGCCGCCATGAATGCCCTTCACGCCAGGAGAGTGGCTGTTCTGCCTTGCTTGGATGACCTCCTCATCAAGGGCTTAACCAGCGTGCAGATCTCTGTGGGCACCCTATTCGCTTAGGGCGGCTTCTGACTCCAGTCAAATCATCCCCGGTCCTGTCAAAATCCGTCACCTCCCTGAGCATGTCCCTGGACACCCTTCGGGGCTTGATATTTCTCCCTCAAGACAAGGCGACCGCTCTACAACAAGCGGTACACTGCCTTCTACATACTCCTCTCGCTCCATACGATTCAGTATGAGAGTGCTAGGTAGGATAGCGGCGGCTATAGAGGCAGTGCTGCTCGCTTAGCCACACCACCGCCCACTGCAGCTTGTGCTTCTAGCTGCCTGGGACAAAAGCCCCTTTTCACCTGACACCTTTAGTCAGGTATGCGCTTTGCTGGTGGCTTCAGTCCTCTTCCATATCGAGAGGGAGTTTTTGTCCCCCAAGTGGACTGGCTACTCCTGACCATGGACGCCAGCCTCTTAGTCTGGGGAGCAGCGCACTGGCTCCACACTGCTTGGGGACGTTGGACGCCCCAGGAGTCTTCCCTTCCCAGGAATCATCCTGAAAATCAGCGCGATCTTTCTCGCGCTCAGTTCATCCCCACTTCCCCCTTCTGCTAGCAGGTCGTTTGATTCGGGTCCAATTGGACAATGCAACAGCTGTGGCCTAGGTCAATCGGCAGGGAGGTACCAGCAGCAAGACAGCTTATCTCAAGGTCCTCAGGATCCTCACCTGGGCCGAATCGACGGGGGTCTGTGTTTTCAGCGTTACACATACCGGGAGTAGAGAACTGGGCGGCAGACCTTCTAAGTCGCCAAGGCCTGGCCGCCAGAGAGTGGTTTCTCCACCCAGAAGTGTTCCCACACATCTGCACTCACTGGGGTACACCAGACGTGGATCTAATGACCTCAAGGTTGAACGCAAAGGTATCCGCGTTCTTAGCCAGGTCACGTGATCCACAGTCCATCGGCGCGGATGCTCTAGTCTCCTGAAGTCGCTTCCGTCTACCTTGCATGTTTTTTGCCTCTGCTCCTGCTGCCGCGAGTAATCAGGAAGATCAAGGCAGAAGGAGTCCCGGTGATACTAATAGCACCGGACTAGCCCAGGTGCGCCGAATTAGTACAATTGCTCATGGCGCCTCGTAAGCATCCCAGACCTGCTGACCCAAGGGCCCATTTCCCATCACAACTCCAGAGCACTGAAGCTGACAGCCTGGCCATTGAGACCTGGACTTTAACAAGAGCGAGATTCTCTCCCGTGGTCATCTCCACCATGTACAGTGCCCGAAAGCCAGCCTTCATCCCGTATTTACTACCGTACGTGGAAAACTTTCCCAGTGCAGGGAATCAAATGTCCAACCTATGCCTCTGGCGATCCCCAGAATTCTTGATTTTTTTGCAGTCAGGTTGCAAAAGGGGTTGGCCCTCAGCTCCCTTAAGGGGCAGGTTTCATCTCTCTCAATATTCTATCAATACCGCCTAGCTTGCAATCCGCAAGTCAAGACTTTCTTCAAGGGCATTTCCCATCTAGTTCCCCTGTACAAACGGTCGCTGGACCCATGGGACCTCAATCTCATTTTGGACGGTATCCAGAGGTCCCCCATTGAACTTCTTAAGGAATCTTCTCTTGCTCTTCTATCCTGGAAGGTAACATTCTTAATGGCGATTACATCCATCAGACAAGTTTCGGAACTGGCAGCACTCTCTTGCCGCGAACCCTTTCTGATCTTTCATCAAGACAAGGTGGTTCTACGCCCCCTTCCAGATTTTCTTCCGATGGTTACTTCCCCGTTTCATATGAACGAGGATATTGTTCTGCCTTCCTTTTGTCCACACCCAGTCCATAGGGTGGAACGGTTCCTATATTCGCTAGACCTTGTGAGGGCTCTCAGATATTACAGCTCCCTTAGGAACATGGACTCCTTGTTCGTCATTCCTGAAAGGCCTAAGAAAGGAGAGGCAGCTTCATAGGCAACGTTGGCTTGCTGGATTCGCTCTGCGATCCAGGTTTACCACTTGAAACTCAAGCCCATTCCTAGTGGGCTGCGGACTCATTCCACGAGAGCAGTTGGCGCCTCTTCGGCATCAGGCTTCAGTGGAACAGGGGTGTAAGGCTGCGATCTGGTCTTGCCTACATACTGTTTCAAAGCATTACCGAGCCCATACCCAGGCTGAGGCTGAGGCGAACCTAGGTAGGAAAATTCTGCAAACGATAGTGGAGCACCTATCTCAGTAGGCACTCCTGGCTATCTGGGACTGGTTCCTAGTCCTTGGGTTGCGTTGTTTGTTTACCCACCCAGGGACTGCTTTAGGACGTCCCATGGTCCTGTGTCCCCCAATGAGGCGTCAGAGAAAAACGGATTTTTGTGTACTCACCGTAAAATCGTTTTCTCTTAGCCATCATTGGGGGACACAGCACCCTCCCTGTTGCCCTGTTGGCCTTAGCTTTTTCCACTCTCAGTACTTTTTTGTTATGAGTATTCACTCACATTTTTTTGTTACTTCTTCTCCTACTGCTTGTGTACTAAAACTGAAGTAGCCTGGCTGGGCCAGGGGGTGTATACTGCAGGGGAGGAGCTAACATCTTTGCATCTACTTAGTGTCCTCCTATGGATAAGCAGCATAACACCCATGGTCCTGTGTCCCCCAATGATGGCTAAGAGAAAACGATTTTAGGTGAGTACACAAAAATCCGTTTTTTTTGTTGTTCCAATACACATGGAGGAAATAATCATGAGTATGACAAAATGTGTAATTGCAATAAATTTCTGAGAGAAATGTTTCATTTTCTAGAACAATTTCAAAGGTGGCAACTCTTTTCGCCATGACTGTATACACATGTGGTCAAAATTGTTGGTATCCCTCGTTTAATGAAAGAAAAACCCACAATGGTCACAGAAATAACTTGAATTTCACATAACTAATAATAAATAAAAACATCTATGAAAATGAACAAATGATAGTCAGACATTGCTGCTTTTCTGCTTCCACAGAATTTAAAAAAAATAAAATACAACTCCTGAAAATGGCCTGGACAGAACTGATGGTTCCTCCTTAACGTCATATTTTGTTGCACAACCTTTTGAGGCAATCACACGATTCCTGTAACTCTCAATGAGACTTCTGCGCCTCTCGACAGGTATTTTGGTTACTCCTCCAGAGCAAACTGCTCCAGTTGTCTCGAGTTTGAAGGTTGCCTTTTCCAAACTTCATGTTTCAGCTCTTTCCAAAGATGCTCAATAGAATTTAGGTCAGGGCTCATGGAAGGCCACTTCAGAATCATCCAATGTTTTCCTCTTATCCATTCTTGGGTGTTTTTAGCTGTGTTTTGGGTCATTATCCTGTTGCAAGATCCATGACCTGAGACTGAGACCAAGATTTCTGACACTGTGCTGCACATTTCTCTCTATAATCCCTCGATTGTCTTGAGATTTCATTGTACCCTGCACAGATTCAAGACACCCTGTGCCAGATGCAGCAAAGCAGCCCCAGAGTATAACAGAGCCTCCTCCATGTTTCACAGTAGGGACAGTGTTCTTTTCTTGATATGCTTCATTTTTCCGTCTGTGAACATAGAGCTGATGTGCCTTGCCAAAAAGTTCCATTTTTGTCTCACCTGTCCATAGGACATTCTCCCAGAAGCTTTGTGGCTTGTCAACATGTAGTTTGGCAAATTCCAGTCTGGGTTTTTTTAAGATTTTTTTTTTTTTCAACAATGGTGTCTTCCTTGGTCGTCTTCCATGAAGTCCACTTTGGCTCAAACAACGATGGATGGTGCGATCTGACATTGATGTTCCTTGAGCTTGAAGTTCAATTTTAATCTCTTTAGAAGTTTTTCTGGGCTCTTTTGTTACCATTTGTGTTATCCATCTCTTTGATTTGTCATCAATTTTCCTCCTGTGGCCACGTCCAGGGAGGTTGGCTACAGTCCCATGGATCTTACATTTCTGAATAATATGTGCAACTGTAGTCAAAGGAACATTAAGGTGCTTGGAGATGATCTTATAACCTTCACCTTTAACATGCTTGTCTATAATTTTCTTTCTAATCTCCTGAGACAACTTTCCTTCACTTCCTCTGGTCCTTGTTGAGTGTGGTACACACCATGTCACCAAACAGCACAGTGAGCATCGGTAGCCCTATATACAGGCCCACTGACTGATTACAAGATGGTAGACACCTGTGATGCTAATTAGTGGACACACTTTGATTTAACATGTCATTTTTGTCACATTATTTTCAGGGGTACCATCATTTCTGTCCAGGCCCATTTCATAGGTTTTATTAAAAAAAAAAAAAAGTCTGTGGCAGCATGGTGGAAAAGCAATGTCCGACTTTCATTTGTTCATTTTTCATGGATTTTTTTTATTACTTTTGTCAGATTCAAGTTATTTCTGTGATCATTGTAGATTTTTCTTTCATTAAACTAGGGGTACTAACAATTTTGACTACGTGCGTAAATGTGCACTGCTCTAAAGGTGTCTACAGACATCACTGGATGATTTTGGAGTAGGCCAAAGTAACCCTATCTAGCAAGTATACATCTCATATTAGCCAGCAGTCTTATTGAGGAATAGTGGGGGTTATTTTAAAATTGATATTAAGGCCATGGGAGGTTAAAGTGACGAGTCTAAAATCCACCGTAACTCTTTTATATCCTGCTGCAACAAATCATTTGGTTATTGGTAATTATGTTTTCTTATTGTAATTACTTATCCTTAGACCCTGTGCGCACTAGAAAATGGAATTTTCTTAAGAAAATTCTGCAGGCTCTGAAAGATTTCCGCACCCGCGGAAAAAAAAACGCAAAAAAACACCGAAATCCGCATGCGTTTTGTTTGTACATGTGTTTTAATACATTCAATGCAATAAAGCATATTGGGAAAAAAAGGGTAATTTCCTTCTGATATAGATAGATAGATAGAGGGATAGATAGAAAGATAATAGATAATCAATAGATAGAGGACAGATCAATCAATCAATATATAGATAAAGTCCCTGTGAGGACACACTGCAGTTCTTGCGAGCGGTAATGTGTTCACATTACCGACCGTGAGAAATGACCTGTAGTTACCTCTGCAGTCTCGTTACGAGGCTGCATTGAGTATGTGTCAGATGTGGCTGGATGCAAGCGTCGTGGGACCTCCATGGATTATTTTATTTAAAATAAAGGATTTTTTGGTGTATGTGTTTATTCACTTTACTTACGAGTTAATCATGGCAGCTGTCTCATAGACGCTGCCATGATTAAGCTAGGACTTAGTGGCAGCGATGCGCTGCCATTAACTCGTTATTACCTTGATTGCCACCGCATCATGGCAATCTGGAAGAGGCGGGAACACTCCGGGACTGTGACATAATAGATGCGACAGTCCCAGGGGAAGTTGCGGGCTGATATTCTCGGCTGCGGGAGGTGGGGGGGGGGGGGGGGGGGCATTAAACTTGGCCCTCACCCTCCCCAGCCTGAGAATACCGGGCCGCCGCTGTTTGCTTACCTCGGCTGGACGGTAAAAATACGGCACAGCCCACGTTATTTTTTTTTATTTTTAATATGTACATTTGATTTTTATGTGCAGTGTGTGTGTGTGTGTGTGTGTGTGTGTGTGTGTGTGTGTGTGTGTGTGTGTGTGTGTGTGTGTGTGTTTACTCTGCTCACCTTCCTCTCCCTGTCATAACAACATTCCTGCCCTGCAAAATGCAGGGCAGTGATGAACATTATGTCCAGAAAAACGTGAAATCCCGCAGGAAAACGCAATGAAACGCACAGAATTTTCTACCTGTGTTATTCCCTGCGGGATTTCACGATTACATTACAGTCAATGGAGTGAATAACGCAGTTAGCAGCAGAAAAGAAGTGACTTTCTGACAAGTGACAATTCTTTTTTCCTGTAGCTGTTAAAATCCGCCTAGTGCGCAGCATTTTCTGCAGCGAAACATGCAGCAAATCGGTGGTAAAATCCGCCTAGTGCGCACAGCGCCTTAATCTATATTCCAAGGTAGTTTTCCCAACATAAAGTAGTTTTCACAGACATTGTAAAACCTACACTACAAAATCTGAGGCACATGTTAAAAAATGTCCGATTTCCAAAGTGACCCGTTTTTGGATAAATGAATGTGTTATCTTTAACCAAATTCTAGCAGTTACAATTGAGACAGAGGAAACACCCTGACCCGGTCTCATTGATTTTGCTAAGCTCTATATCAGCATGTACCAACCTGTCTTTCTAGTTGTGTGGACATCGATACATCTTACTACGACTCTGTTATATTGGGGTGAAAAAAAAATGCTCCCCAAGACCTGCCACCCCCTCTGTATTTTGTTACCAATCTCATTAGTGATCTGAAAGTACGTGGAGACAAGAGTTTGGGAGGCCCTGGAACCTTTTTTTTTTTTGATAACTTCTGTTTTTGATAATTTATCTACCTATATACACTGTTTACCCACTAGGGATGTTGAATATCCACATGTAGAAAATTTGTCAATATTGATATTGACTCATTAAAGCTGGGGTCACACATAACGACAACGACGTCGCTGCAACGTCACCATATTCTGTGACGTAGCAGCGACCATAGATGATCGTTAGTAAGCTGTCAAACATGTTATAAAAAGCAGCGATGGAGCAGCGATCATAGCGACGTCGACGGTCGTTGTGTGGTTTCAGACGTAGCGTAGCGTCGCTGCTGCGGTGTCAAACACAAGGATTATCAGCATGGCGCAGCGGGATAGTAGCGATCAAAAAATGACCTGGAGCATTCAGGAGCGAGAAACGATTTCGCAGCAGGGGTCTGATCGTTGTTATGTGTCACACACAGCGACGTCGCTGTTGAGGTCGCTGCAACGTCACAGAATATGGTGACGTTGCAGCGACGTCGTTGTCGTTATGTGTGACACCAGCTTAAAAGTTAGTGATAATTGGCTTTCAGGTGAAATTTCAGGATGATCCTAAAATGCCCTCTAACCTTTCCAGGTGAACTTAAAGGGAACCTGTCAGCAGAATTTTCACAATTAAACTAAAAGATTCCTCTTCTGCAGCTCCTGGGCTGCATTCTAGAAAGGTTCCTCTTGCTACTGGCCCCCCTTTGAGACCTAAATAAACACTTTATAAATTCTTACCTTTTTGTATGGTAATGTGGTTTTATGGTCACAGGGGTGAGCTGTATTTGTCTGTTATTCGCACCCCTGCCGCTGTACGTTATCCCCCATTGCTCATTTACATACATGAGGACACCACCCTCATGTAACTGTGTCCTCCCGAGGTCTCACGCATGCCCAGTGGCACTCTCGCGGGACTGAGCACTGTGCAAAGCGTGAATGCTGGTGAGGTGATTGCGCAGACGTGAGATTATGGGCGGCGCTGTGATTGTCATCAGCAGCGTCATCCAAGTACCCGTCCATAATCTCATGCCCGCGCTTTTCCCTCTGCCTCCACCGTTATGCGCAAGCGCATCTCCTCTATTGATCGGTGGTGTTCTGCTCCTCCCATCTATTTCCTGCTCCAGGGAAAGATGGGTAATAGGTAACGTGGTTCATACGGCCAGCGCTTGCGCATAACGCCTGAAGGATGCGTCTGCCCAAGCTCGCATCTGCCGAAGCATGAGCATGCACTTGGTAGTGCTTCGAAAAGGTATGCAGGCAAGACCAAGTGGCAGCCTGACAGACTTGCTGAGCCGTAGCTTGGTGCCTGAAAGCCCAAGAGGCACCGACAGCTCTGGTCGAGTGTGCCTTGATCCCTGGCGGGGGAGGCACCTGAGAACCCAAGTAGGCATCCGAAATGGTGGACCTAATCCAACGGGCTAAGGTCGGCTTAGAAGCAGGGAGGCCCTTGCGCCGACCTGTGGTTAGCACAAAAAGAGAGGTGCACCGCCTAAGAACAGCGGTGCGAGACACATAGATCCGGAGCGCACGCACCAGATCCAAAGTATGCAACGCTTTTTCAAAGCGATGAACAGGAGCCGGACAAAAGGAAGGTAGGGTAATGTCCTGGTTAAGGTGGAAAGGAGAAACCACCTTAGGGAGAAAGTCCGGAGTCGGACAGAGAACCACCTTGTCTTGATGAAAAACCAAAAAAGGGGACTCCGAAGAGAGCGCAGCTAAATCAGATACTCTCCTAAGGGACGTTATGGCCACTAGAAAGACCACTTTCTGTGAAAGACGAAACAAAGAAACCTCCCTAAGAGGTTCAAAGGGGGGTTTCTGCAAAGCCGTGAGAACCAAATTGAGGTCCCAGGGATCCAAGGGCCGCCGGTAAGGCGGAATGATGTGAGACGCACCTTGCATGAAGGTGCGGACGTGAGCCAGCCGGGCGATACGCCGCTGGAACAGCACTGACAGAGCCGAGACTTGTCCCTTGAGAGAGTTGAGGGATAGTCCCAGCTTCAGACCGGACTGTAGAAAAGACAGAAGGGTCGGCAAAGAAAAAGGCCAAGGAGAATGGCCAGAAGAACGACACCAGGACAGGAAAATCTTCCAAGTCCTGTGATAGATCTTGGCAGAGGAAGACTTACGGGCCCGAGTCATCGTGGAGATGACTTCAGGTGGGATACCAGAAGCCGTCAAGATCCAGGACTCAAGGGCCACGCCGTCAATCTGAGAGCCACAGAATTCTGGCGGAAAAACGGACCTTGTGAGAGAAGGTCTGGACGGTCCGGAAGATGCCACGGCACCTCTACGGACAGATGGAGCAGGTCTGGGTACCAAGCTCGCCTGGGCCAGTCCGGGGCAATGAGAATGACTCGACGGCCCTCCATTCTGATCTTGCGCAGAACTCTGGGCAAGAGAGCTAGAGGGGGAAACACGTAGGACAGACGAAACTGGGACCAGTCTTGAACCAGAGCGTCCGCTGCGAAGGCCTGAGGATCGTGGGAGCGAGCCACGTAAATCGGAACCTTGTTGTTGTGACGGGATGCCATTAGGTCCACGTCCGGAGTGCCCCACTTGCGGCAGATTGACTGAAACACTGTCGGATGCAGGGACCACTCGCCACTGTCCACGGTTTGACGGCTGAGATAATCTGCTTCCCAGTTTTCCATGCCTGGGATGTGGACTGCGGATATGGTGGACTTTGAGTCCTCTGTCCATTGAAGGATACGTTGTACCTCCAACATTGTCAGGCAGCTACAGGTCCCGCCTTGGTGATTGATGTAGGCAACCGCTGTCGCGTTGTCTGACTGGACTCGGATGTGCTTGCCCGCCAATAGGTGGTGAAAAGCTAGGAGAGCCAGGAGCACGGCTCTGGTTTCCAGCACATTGATCGAGAGGGCTGACTCGGACGGAGTCCAAGTGCCCTGTGCTCGGTGGTGGAGATATACCGCTCCCCAGCCGGATAGACTGGCATCCGTGGTGAGAATCACCCAGGACGGAGCCAGGAAGGAGCGTCCCTGAGACAGAGAGAGGGGCCGAAGCCACCACTGAAGAGATCTCCTGGCTTGTGGCGACAGAGCCACTAACCTGTGCAAGGAGGAAGGCCGCTTGTCCCAACAGCGGAGAATGTCCAGCTGCAGAGGACGCAGATGGAACTGGGCAAAGGAAACAGCCTCCATTGACGCTACCATCTGACCCAGCACCTGCATCAGGTGCCTGATGGAATAACGGCGGGACCTCAGCAGAGAGCGCACCGCCAATTGGAGGGATTGCTGTTTGATCAAGGGCAACTTCACAAGTGCCGGAAGAGTCTCGAACTGCATCCCTAGGTATGTGAGACTCTGGGTCGGAGTCAGAGTGGATTTGGGCAGATTGACAATCCACCCGAATTGGGCTAGAGTGGCGAGAGTGAGCGAGACACTCCGCTGACAGTCTGCGCTGGATGAAGCCTTGACTAGAAGGTCGTCCAGGTAAGGAATCACTGCCAACCCCTGTAGGTGCAGAACCGCAACCCCTGCTGCCATGACCTTGGTGAATACTCGAGGGGCCGTGGCTAACCCGAAGGGGAGAGCCACGAATTGGAAATGTTCCTCTCCGATTGCAAAACGTAGCCAACGCTGGTGTGAAACTGCAATTGGCACATGCAGATAGGCATCTCTGATGTCGATGGATGCCAGGAAATCCCCTTGGGTCATTGAGGCAATGACTGACCGCAGAGATTCCATGCGAAAATGCCGCACCTGAACATGCTTGTTGAGAAGCTTGAGATCCAGGATGGGCCGGAAGGAACCGTCCTTTTTGGGGACTAGGAAGAGATTTGAGTAGAAACCTCTGAACCGTTCCCGGGTGGGAACCGGTACAATTACTCCGTTGGCCTGCAAGGATGCCACGGCCTGAGAGAAGGCGGCGGCCTTGGAACAGGGGGGAGTTGACAGAAAAAATCTGTTTGGCGGGCTGGAAGAGAATTCTATCCTGTAGCCGTGGGAGATGACATCCCGCACCCACTGATCGGAGACGTGTTGAAACCACGCGTCGCCAAAGTGGGAGAGCCTGCCACCGACTAAGGACGTTGCTGGCGCTGACAGATAGTCACGAGGAGGCTGCCTTAGTGGCAGCAGCTCCTGCGGTCTTCTGTGGACGCGCCTTTGTGCGCCAGTTGGATTTTTGGTCCTTGGCTGAGTTAGTGGACGAGGCCGAGGGCTTAGAGGACGACCAGTTGGAGGAACGAAAGGAACAAAACCTCGACTGGTTCCTACCCTGGACAGGTTTCATGGTTTTAGTTTGTGGCATGGAAGTACTCTTCCCGCCAGTAGCTTCCTTAATAATTTCATCCAGTTGTTCACCAAATAGCCTGGTCCCAGCAAAAGGGAGCCCAGCAAGGTACTTCTTTGAAGAAGCATCTGCCTTTCACTGTCGAAGCCACAAGATCCTGCGGATAGCGAGGGAATTAGCCGAAGCCACCGCAGTGCGGTGAGAGGCCTCCAGCATGGCAGACATGGCATAGGATGAAAAAGCGGAAGCTTGGGAAGTTAAGGCAACCATCTCGGGCATAGATTCCCTGGCGAGGGAATGCATCTCCTCTAGAGAAGCAGAGATGGCTTTGAGAGCCCACACTGCTGCAAAAGATGGGGAGAACGAGGCCCCTGCCCCCTCATATACAGATTTGGCCAGAAGGTCAACCTGACGGTCAGTGGAATCCTTAAGATAGGTGCCATCAGCCACTGATACCACGGTCCGGGCTGAAAGTCTAGACACAGGGGGGTCTACCTTTGGTGAATGAGCCCACTCCTTGACCACCTCAGGTGGAAAGGGAAAACGGTCATCAGAACCACGCTTTGGGAAGCGTTTGTCAGGACAGGCCCTAGGCTTGGTCACAGTGGCCTGAAAACTGGAGTGGTTAAAGAACACTCTCTTTGTCCTCTTAGTCAAGGTAAACTGGTGCTTTTCTGCCAGAGAGGGTTGCTCCTCTGATACTGGCGGATTGAGGTCCAGTACAGAATTAATGGACGCAATCAAATCACTAACATCTGAGTCACTTTCGGACAGATCAATGGGGCACATGGAGGTAGCATCCGAGCCCCCTGTAAAGGCATCCTTCTCGTCCTGCGAGTCAGCCTCTGAAACAGAGCCGTGGGGCGAGGAAGGGGAGGAAGCCCTACGTCTCCTCTTAGGAGGACGGGGCCTGGGACCAGATGAAGAATCCTCTGTGAGCTCCGCTGAGAGAGCCCTAGCAGCAGAGGCACCCTGTGAGGGGGGCTGATGCATGTTCAGCAAAGTCCGGGACAGCTGTCTCATGGAGTCGGCAAAAGACTGGGAGATAGACCTGGTTAAGGATTCTACCCAAGCCGGGGGTTCAGCCACAGGAGCAGGAGCAGCCTGAGAGACCACAGGGGGTGAGACTCCAGGCTGAGGCACCGCCAGGTTAGAGCAGGCATCACAATGTGGAAATGTGCTCGGATCAGGCAGCACGAGCTTACATGCAGTGCATACTGAGTATAGCTTTGCCTTGCTCCTCGTGTGAGACATGCTGCTGGAGTGGGGGCTCTGCTAGAGTGACCCCCAGAGAGTATATACAGAGGCCCACAACCAAAGGTTGTGGCTTACCAGACCGCTGGAGCGGTGTTGTGTGCCCTCCAGATCCCAAAGCCCGAACCCCCAACACCTCAGCAGGGATGCTGCAGCCAGTGATGATCGCAGAGAAAAACGCTGATAAAATGGCGCCGGAGCGAGGAGAGGGGGCGAGGCCAACTCTGAGAGCAGGATCTGGAGGGCCAAAGAGATTTACAGGGGAGGAGACACGTACTCAGAGAAGAGTGTCTCTCCCCTGTGCAAATCGGCCGCTGGGCGGAGCCGCACTGTCCCTCTGCATGAATGACATGCGAGGGCAGTGAAAACGAAAGTAGGCCTCCGGCGAAGCCGGGGCCTAAATTTGAGCTGTGCGGCCGGCGCGCAGGCACCATCGGCGCGGTTCTCAGGGGAAAGCCAGAGAACCGGCCGGAAATGTTAGAAAACGCACTCAGCACACTCTCCCACCATAATAAAATACAGGGACCCCCAGAATATAAACATCTCAGGTACTTAGCTTGCTGAGACGCAGGGCCAAGTCCCTGGGGATGAGTGCTCCGTCCAGCAGGATCCTGAAGGGCTGCGGATGGAGACCGGTCTCCTGCAAAGCATGGAGAACCGTGCTGGCTCCCACTTCAAGCCAGAGCTCGAGGGATGGTGAAGGAGCGCGGCATGTAAGGCTCCAGCCTTGTAATCAACCTTAACAGCACCGCCGACACAGTGGGGTGAGAATGGACATGCAGGGGGTCCAGACTTGGACCCGCTTTTCTTCAAACTCTTTCCAAACATGAAAAATCAGATGAGAATGCATGTGTGGATGTATGCCTCCTGAACACAAAGCAATGAACTGGCTAGATCTGGTTTCTCCAGGGGGTGTATAGGCTCAGAGGGAGGAGCTACACTTTTAAGTGTAGTACTTTGTGTGTCCTCCGGAGGCAGAAGCTATACACCAATGTCTGGGTCTCCCATAGGAACGATAAAGAAATTCTGCTGACAGGTTCCCTTTAAACGTTTGAATGCACAAGTCCAACTGTTCAATGTTTCACTACTTTTTGCACAAGTTGGTGTTTTCTAACAAGGAGTTCAATGGTAAAATTCACAACATGTTGAAACCAATTCGTTAAATCCAGAAAAATGGTTGCGGACTGTTTCAAGTCTGCTATGCATCATCTAAGTTCATTGTTTAAGTGTACTGCAATGAATTAAACCAGAAGAGAACTGAAGGTAACTGGATATTTTGTCTCTTTCTACTACTACCCCTTCACTGACTACTAACACCCCAATCCCTACACCGAACCAGTTGATTGCTATCTCTTCCTCCCTCCTCCCTATATAGTTCACTTCCTTCTCAGATCTGTTCCTGAACATAAAATCCTGTCTCCAAATGCACACAGCCACCTCATGGCCTCTCCTGCACCAACCTAACACACTCTCGCTGCTTCTCCTCACTACTGGTGATATCTCTCCAAATCCTGGCCTTCCTCACCACATCCCCTCAGTCACTTATAACTCCTATCCATGATCTAATACTGATTTGCGCAACCTTTCAAACCTTATACCCATGCACCCAGTTCACGCTCACAGTCTCTCTAACAAGAAGCTCTATGGAACGCTCGCTCTGTCTGCAATAAACATTCATACATTAATGACCTTTTCATCACTAACAAACTTTCTTTTCTCTGCATCACCGAAACTTAGCTCACCCCCTCTGACACAGCCTCTCCAGCTACACTGTCTTATGCTATTTTCAATTCTTCTCACACCCTTCCCTCCAGGTTGGTTTTCTCCTGTCAGATAACTGCTACTTCACCCCAATTCCACTGCCATCCTGTTACTCTCCCCTCTTTTGAGGTGCACTCAGTCCACATCTACTCCCCCTCCAACTGGATGTCATTTACCCCCCCCAGGACCAGCCACCTCCTTTTTTTCCCACTTCACCGCTTGGTTACGTCATTTCTTTTCCGCTGGCATCCCCACTGTCATCATGGGTAGCTTGAACATCCCCACTGACACTTCCCACTCAGCGGTCTTTACATTTCTAACACTCTCTTCCTCCTTCGGCCTCACTCAATGGTGATCTGCAGCCACCCAGGAAGATGGCCACAAGCTGGACCTCATCTTCACCCGCCTCTGTTCCCAATCTAACCTTTCTAATTCATCTCTCCCCCTGTATAACCACAACCTACTTGAATTATTTTCCCTCTCCTTTCCAAGCGTACAAGCCTCACTCCACAAACCTGACACACTAACAGATATCTCAAACACCTTGATTTACACTCACTCCCTGAGTCCCTGTTCCCTCTTGCAGATGTACGTTCCCTACACGATGCAGATGCTGCTGCCGCTTTACATAGTACCACAGTAGCTGCAGCTATTGAATTGTTCGCCCCCTCGCACATACCACAACTCACAATCAATACACAACCCTGGCACACCAGCCTGACTAGAGAACTGAATCAAACAAATGAGAAAAAACATGGCACTTCTGAAGGAGGCTGTAGTAGAATAGAAAGCCAGGCAAACCAATGATCGTTGGAGTGCCTGGCTTGCTATTTGACTAAACAAATGAGACAGGCTTCCAGAGTTGCTGAGTGGAGATGGAAGAGATCCCATTCCAGCAAGCATTTCATCACAAAGAAACATTCCCTCACCAGTTTCAAGTCCACACTCACTGCTGCAAAACAAACCTAAATATCCTCCATCTCACAACCCTAAACAGCTATTACACTTTCAATTCTCTCATCTGTCCCCTAGCACCTCCTCCCTCTCCTCTTTAGACTTTGCCTCATTCTTTAAGCAGAAGATTGACATTAATTGGCCTACAGCCCCGCCTCATAACCACTCAGACCATTTCCTCCAAAACCAAGCTTCTCTGCCATTACAGAAGATAAATTTTCCTCTCTACTCTCCAGATCACATATCCCCACCTTTGCAGTTTACCAGCTCCCGTCCCAGTCCCACCTCATCCTCACCACAGTCTTCATCCCAGCCCATCTCTTTAACCTATCACTAACAATTGGTGTCTTCCCCTCATGCTTTATACATGCCTCAAGCACACCCATCCTCAAAAAGCCCTCTCTTGACCATCCTCTGTGTCTAGCTACCGTCCCATATCACTTCTCTCCTATGCCTCAAAACGACTAGAGAAGCATGTCCATCTTGAACTGTCTTCCCTTCCTATCACATCAATCAACTGAAACTGCTCTAGCTAAAGTCACCAATGACCTACTAACTTCCAATGGCAAGTGACACTACTGTCCTCCTCCTCCTCCTGGACCTATACTCTGCCTTCAACGCAGTGGACCATTCCCTCCTACTACAGACTGGGCTCTATCTTGGATTTTTTCAAACCTTACAGACTAGACATTTAGCATCTCCAACTCATACAACCTCCTCATCTCGCCTGCTGTTGAAGTCCAAGGTTTAGTTCTTGGATCCCTCCATTTCTCCATCTACGTCTTCGGAGTGGGACAGCTCATTAATTCCCAGTTTTCCGTATCATCTCTATGCTGACGACACACAGATCTACCTCTCTGGATCGGGTATTACCTCCTTACTAACTGTTTCATTATTTGTCTCTGCTCGATTTGTAAAACCTAAACATGGACAAAACAGAGTTCATCATCTTTCCCCCATCTCACTCAACATCCCCAACAGATGGAGGCTGCTAACTCTCCCCAGTCCCGCAAGCTCGCTGCCTCGGGGTAACCCTTAACTCTGCTCTCTCCTTCAAACGTCGAGCCTCAAGCCACGTATCCAAGCCCTTTCCAACTCAAAAATCTTCCCTGAATCCATACACTCCTTAACCAAGAATCTGGAAAAACTCTAGTGCATGCCCTCATCATCTCCAGTCTAGACTACTGCAACCTCCTGCTCTATGGCCTCTCTTCTTGAACCCCTCCAATCTATCCTAAACTCTGCTACCCAACTTATCCACCTGTCTCCCCCACTATTTCCAGAACCCTCCTCTCTTAACAATTCACTAGCTTAAAATTCCCCAAAGACTCCAGTTCAACACCCTAACCATGATATACAAAGCCATCCGCAACCGGTCTCCGCCATAAATCTGTGACCTAGTCTTCTGGGACTTACCTACACGCAACATCCTATCGTCACAATATCACCTTCTCTACTTCGCTCTTATCTCCTCTTTCAAAAACTGCATACAAGATTTCTCCCCATACTTTGGATTTTACCCCCAACATATCAGACTCTCGTGGAAACCTTCAAAATAAACCTGTAGACCTATCTCTTCCAACCAGCCTACAACCTGCAGTAACCCTCATTCCACTATCTCGCTGCACGACCATCTCCAACCTCACCTACTGTATCCTCACCCATCTCTTGTAGTCTGTGAGCCCTCACGGGCAGGGTCCTCTTTCCTAATGTAACAGTCTGTGCCTTGCATCATGATTATTGTACTTGTTATTATGTATACCTCTTTTCACATATAAAGCGGTATGGAATAAATGGCGTTATAATAAGAAGTAGTAAAAAAAGTTTTGTAGTAATGCAAGAGACGCATTGTTTCCACATATGGATTTATATTTATACCAGCAAATTACAATTTTGCTTTTTTTTCTGAATTCGCCCGGGATTTTTCAACTTTAAGAAAATAAACTAAATAAGAACAAACATCTGTTGAACACAATTCAAATAGTTATTTCCAGAAAAATGGATGAGGACTGTTTCAACACAGTCCTGTACAGTAAATATGACAGAGGATGCACACAGCTGTCATCACATGGACATGGTCTAAAATAATATAAAAGCTTCTCAAGTGTCCAATATAAGTGACATGTTGCTGGCTGAATTCACTCCTTTCATGTTCAAGATTGAAGATCTTATGTCCTTTAGTTTCTTCCATCAACTGAGCTGATCCTTGAGGTAAATTACAAATACCTGAACAAAGTGCCACAAAAGCACAGTCTTACAAGAGAACTGTAAAATAAACATTTCATCAAAATGAAAACTGAAAAAAAAATAAATACAAACCCGCGCACCGTAATCAAGCGTGTGGAGAACACTCACCTCACTCCCCGCTAGAACCATCACTGGGGTTGAGTATTTCCACCCAACATTAGCTGAGGGGTCTCAAGGAGGAGAGCTGACGGCTAACCGTTGCGGTGGAAAACATGGATCCCAGCAAATAAAATCTACCACGAGCTCAACCTCAGTAAGTTCTGATAATGAGTTTGCGGTAGGTTCCTAAAGTAGCAGCACAGTTTATCAGCCACCGCTGATACCATCACATTGGTGAATTTTCGGGAGCTTATGGTGCATACTAGTCGGTTAAGGCTCTTCTGGTGTCGAGTCCTTGAGTGACTGAAGTAACTGATAAAAACGTAAGTTGTCTTATGTTCTTCTCTCTTCATCACATTCACTTACTGCCGGCCATTATTTTGAGGTACTGCAGAGCGTTGCCTGCAGCATTTGCTCGGGCTGCTTCTCTCGTGGTTGCAGAACCGTGACATACAGTCGTGGGCTGTGTTGAAAGCTCCACAAGACATTGACATAGACCACTCAAACTGCGCTCATCTGGGAAAGACAGTTACAAAATAGATAAATGAAAAGCAGGGAAAAAAAATAAACAAATTCCAAACTTTAATTTATGACCATGCACACACCCAATGTACAATGCTTTAAAGGGGTTGTGCAATACTTGGACAAGCAGTTCTCATTCCCCACGTGCGCCACATAAAAATGAAAAAGCCTATACTCACCTCCAGTGCCGGCGCCATTCCAGTGATGTTGGCACTTCCACTCCTGTGATCCACATGACTTTGTTGTGATATGTGAAACCTTCTATCAACCAGTGTTGGCTTCCTTCTCCCACCTTCGTACGGTTAGTAATCAGTTATGGAGTGGCAGCCGCAGAGCTCACTGCCTGTTAATTACTTAAACGTCTGAAGGCAACGAGAAGGAAGTCGGTGTTGATGGGTCATGGTGCTCGCCTGTCATAATGTCAAGTGAGCCACGGGAACGCAAGTTCCAACATAGCTAGAACTGTACCGGCAGCGGAGGGGAGTATAGGCTTTTACATTTTTATGGGGGAGCACATGGGGAATTAAGAGGTTGTCCAAATAGTGGACAATCCCTTTAATCCGTCGTGGTTTTCAGACACCAAGACATTGGATATTATATGTAATATAACAATCTCCGTACTAAAGACAAAGAAAGTTGCAGATGTCGTCAAATTCAGATATCTTCTGCTGACATGTGTGAGCGGCAGGGATTGTGCACACATCCTACACCCCTTAATATGGTTGAGGGTGCTGTAAGAGATAGTCTTGTCCTTCCTACGCCTCTGTCAGAATCTGGTTTCTTGCCTTAAGGGAGCCAATAACTCAAATGAAAAGCTTATTACTGTTAGTCAGTGGATGCCAGGCAGACCGACAGGACCAAATTAACTCTGTTACTTTGCACAATGGGGCAAAAGCAGCTTGGCATCATTTAAAGGGAACCTGTCAGGTCCAATATGCACCCAGAACCATGAGCAGTTATGGATGTATATTGCTAATCCCTGCCTAACTGTCCCTGTATCTAGTAGCATAGATAAAAAAAATCTTTAGAAAACGTATTTCTAAAGATCCTTTATGATATGCTAATGAGGGAAGGGACTCGTCACAAGAGCATTAGTTTCTGCGCTCATTCCGCCCTCTTAGCATGTAAGCACACCCACAGGGGCATGATAACAGGTTACTCAAAGCATCATCACCAGCGGTGACGCGTGTACCTGTGTCCACTGTCACCGCTGATCAGAAGTCCCGGCACTTCTGGTCATATGCACTAGACCTCTCTAAAGCTGGGACACTTCATACAGTGCATTCAGATCAGTGTTCACAGTGGACACAGGTATGTGCATCACCGCTGGTGATGCTGCATTGAATAGCATGTTAGCACGCCCCTGTGGGTGTGATCCATGCTAAGAGGGTGGAATGAGAGCAGGATATAGCGCCCTTGTGACTCGTCCCTGTGCTCATTAGCATATGATAAAAGCTCTTTAGAAATACTTTTTCTAAAGATCTCTTTATGTATGCTACTAGATGCTGGGACAGTTAGGCCGAGATTAGCAGTATGTACCCAGAACGGCTCGTGATTCTGGGTGCATATTGCACCTGAAAGGTTCACTTTAAAAATCAAGCCTGGTACTGTTGGTTCTGAGCCGCCTCATACTGCGGACTACTATGACAATGCCTACATCATCTGGAACACTCAATACTACTAGTTTGTAAACTCAAATCTTTAACCTCTTTTTTACAAGTGAAGAAAAATAATTTTCCCCATTTATCAGCCTCCTCTTCTGAATTCACTTTCTGCAGTGTAGGTTTTTTTTTTTAGTTTCTGCAAAAAGTTTTCAGCAAAAAAGTTCTTGCAATAAAACGAAATAGGCATGTGCCATACATGCGGAGTAGAAATCCCTATCTTACCAATATCAAGATAGCTGATTTGAAAGCTTTGTTCATCAGACAGGTCTTGGAGGAGGGTGCAGAAGCCAGAATTCAGGATGGTAAGCGGGTGACTTCTCAGGTGAAGGATCTTTTCTCCAGCAGAATTGCGCAGAGAGTCCCATGTACAGGCCAATCCTCGACCTCTGCTCCCATCGATCCGTCCCCCTCCGGTATTCTGCAGACATAACAAATCAGTCATTTCCACTTCCTTACTGATCAGCTTGACAAAAAAAGAAAAAGAAAGGCAAGTGGGCAAGTGTCCCTGCTCAGATAACCTATAGAAGCAGTTTTTTTTTTTTTAACAAGTTTGTTATATACTTAAAAAATCTAGTATCATAATCAATAATATACTACACTCCCATTGGTTTATTAGCAAAATATAAAAACCTTTTTCCAGTTTTCAATAAACCAATCAAATAAAGAAAATATAAATGTCTCATCACAACTAAGGCTAGGTTCACATTTCCGTTAAATTGTATCAGTCACCATCCGCGGCTATGGTAAACAACGCAATCCATTTAGCGGATTCCGTTGTGTCCCATAGACTTGTAGTAGTGGCGGATTGTGACTGATTACCTTGCGTTGCATCCGCTGCGCCGCGTTCAGTCGTTTTTGTACTGACAGCCGGGTGGGAACAACGCAGAATGTAATGTTTTTCAAGCCGTCAAAATTAACGCACCACGCAGGAATCCGTCACCATCCGTCAAGCTTGTAATGGATGTCTATGGTGCTGGATTCCGTCGTAATCCGTCTTACGACGGAATCCAGCGCTGGATTCCGTCATGTTCTACTGAGCATGCCCAGCATATGTTTGGCACAACCACTAGACTGTCCCAAACACAAACGGATCATGACTGATCCGTCAAAAAACTGATGCACAGCGGATGTAACGGACGCGACGGATGAGTTTTTTCACAGGATTCCTGTGAAAAACACATCTGTTGCGTCAGTTGACATCTAAAAAACGACTGATCCGTTGCTGACGAACCTGACGGATTTAAAACAACGGAAATGTGAACCTAGCCTAATGTAACAAGTGTTTTCTCCAGATTCAACCCAAATTACCATTTTTATTGACTGCAGTCTCAGAATTAATCATCCTATATGTAACAACTGTCTTCATTACTTAAAGTGGATTTACTATGACCTGCCACAAAGGTCATACATCAGACACCAGCTTATGGCAGCATCCTGAGGAATCTTAGCCCATCCGCACAGGCAATGGCTGCCAGTTCACTAATATTCTTGTGTTTGTGGAACCTCCTTCACATCCCAGCAAATTTTTTTTTTTGGAGGTTCAAGTCAGGCAACTGTAATGGCCACTCCAGAATCATCCAGGAATTCTACTGAAACTATGTTGGAGGACTTTGAGGTTTACTTAGGAACAGTTGCTTGAGCATCATTTGATTTTACAACAGAAAAACTACCACACATTATGTGGTCACATAGGATTTTCTGATACTTCATTGAATCAATCTTTCTCTTTATACGCTGGATATTTCCAGTGCTGGAGAAAGCAAAGTAACCCAAGAGCATTATGAGCCCACGCAATGCTTTAATGTAGGCATCACCGAGCCACCACCATACTTCACTGTAGGCATCACTGAGCCACCGCCATGCTACACTGTAGGTATCACCGAGCCACCGCCATGCTACACTGTAGGCAGCATCACTGAGCCCCCGCTATGCTTTAATGTAGGCATCATCGAGCAACCACCATGCTTCTCTGTAGGTAGCATCACTGAGCCCCCACCATGCTTCACTGTAGGCAGCATCACTGAGCCCCCGCCATGCTTCACTGTAGGCAGCATCACCAAGCCCCCGCAATGCTTCACTGTAGGCATCCTCAAGCCATGGATAGCAGAATAAGGTAGCGATCACCAACCACCTGCTCCTATGCAGTGTTCCTATAGCTTGAACTTGCAAGTATTGCCTCCAACTGTATCTCTAGAATCCTTCAATTTCTTGGCCATCTTTTTGTATTCTTTCCTTATTTATTGCAATGATCTCTTCAGTTAACACTTTCAACTACTGGCTTGACTTAACCATATATCGAAAAAGCAATTAATCTCAGTCAACCCCAGCCAGTCCAGGTATTTGATGTGCTCTTTTCCTGATTAGTCTGTTGATAATTTACATCAGGTACTTGAGAAAAATGTCTCTCTTATAAGGGATTCTAATTCGTGGATTAAATAATCCTTAAAACTACAGTAATCTGTAAAAGTGACATTTTGTGATGATTTTGGAGAAATAATTTCTTATATTAATAGAGTTGAGCTATTTATATTGTTCTTGTCTGGTTTATTGCAAACAGCAAAAATTTGTAAATTTTACTAATAAATCAAATTTGCAATGAACCATAAGTCCTTCATAGAAGAAGAAAAAAAAAAAGCCAAGGAGATTGATACCATAGCAAATTGATCGTCGTCCGGCTCCATGTCTCCATTTTCCCGATGTTCAGTGGGTACTCTTTGAATCTGTAAGAGCATCTTAGCGGCAGCGTTCCTTTTTGCCAGCTTTTTGGAAGTGCCACTGCCTGGTGAAAAAAAAATAATAAAAGATGGATTTTAATATCTGTATTAATATTTTTTTGGTCATAAAATATTGGTGTAAAGTGAGAGCCAGGGAACAGTTAAAAAAAATGTTTGTCCAACATACCCAGCAAAAACCTAAATTTACTGATCTAAAACATGGCAAGCAAGATATGCGTTTCCTTAATTAAAGCGCAAAGTTAGTCGGCCATATGTCACAAGTTGCTAAGTATTTTACAACTCCGCCAAGGCAGACAGACATAATAAACTCTACAATAAAAATGTGGCATATATTGCTTAAGGATTTATAAAGTTATTACTTTAGTTCTCCTCATCCTGGATGACTTCACCGGTGTCCAGCACTAGAAGAATACTAATCCGGTCAATTCAGAGGTATCCGAAAATTAATCCATTTGATTCAGGGTGGCAATGATTTGTAGAATAACGTAGACATTATATACACCCTCCACTATCACTCTCTTTATGAGATTTCTCCTCAAATATAGTAACAAAAAGGAGACGGTTGCACTCTGTAGTGCTAAGACATGTGTAACAATGAATATGGGAAAACAGACATTCATTACTGCTATGAAAAGAAGGGAATTTTGTTTACTTACCGTAAATTCCTTTTCTTCTAGCTCCAATTGGGAGACCCAGACAATTGGGTGTATAGCTTCTGCCTCCGGAGGCCACACAAAGTATTACACTTAAAAGTGTAAAGCCCCTCCCCTTCTGCCTATACACCCCCCCGTGCATCACGGGCTCCTCAGTTTTGGTGCAAAAGCAGGAAGGAGGAAACTTATATATTGGTCTAAAGTAAAATCAATCCGAAGGAAGTTCGGAAAACTGAAAACCATTCAACATAAACAACATGTGTACACAAAGAACAACAGCCCGAAGGGAACAGGGGCGGGTGCTGGGTCTCCCAATTGGAGCTAGAAGAAAAGGAATTTACGGTAAGTAAACAAAATTCCCTTCTTCTTTGTCGCTCCATTGGGAGACCCAGACAATTGGGACGTCCAAAAGCAGTCCCTGGGTGGGTAAAATAATACCTCGTAATAGAGCCGTAAAATGGCCCCTTCCTACAGGTGGGCAACCGCCGCCTGAAGGACTCGCCTACCTAGGCTGGCATCTGCCGAAGCATAGGTATGCACCTGATAGTGTTTCGTGAAAGTGTGCAGGCTCGACCAGGTAGCCGCCTGACACACCTGCTGAGCCGTAGCCTGGTGCCGCAAAACCCAGGACGCACCCACGGCTCTGGTAGAATGGGCCTTCAGCCCTGAGGGAACCGGAAGCCCAGAAGAACGGTAGGCTTCGAGAATTGGTTCCTTGATCCACCGAGCCAGGGTTGATTTGGAAGCCTGTGACCCTTTACGCTGGCCAGCGACAAGGACAAAGAGTGCATCCGAGCGGCGCAGAGGCGCCGTACGAGAAATGTAGAGTCTGAGTGCTCTCACCAGATCTAACAAGTGCAAATCCTTTTCACATTGGTGAACTGGATGAGGACAAAAAGAAGGTAAGGAGATATCCTGATTGAGATGAAAGGGGGATACCACCTTAGGGAGAAATTCCGGAACCGGACGCAGAACCACCTTGTCCTGGTGAAACACCAGGAAAGGAGCCTTGCATGACAGCGCTGCTAGCTCAGACACTCTCCGAAGTGATGTGACTGCTACTAGGAAGACCACTTTCTGCGAAAGGCGTGAAAGAGAAATATCCTTCATTGGCTCGAAAGGTGGTTTCTGAAGAGCCATCAGCACCCTGTTCAGATCCCAGGGTTCTAACGGACGCTTGTAAGGAGGGACTATGTGACAAACCCCCTGCAGGAACGTGCGTACCTGTGGAAGTCTGGCTAGGCGCTTCTGAAAAAACACAGAGAGCGCTGAGACTTGTCCCTTAAGGGAGCCGAGCGACAAACCCTTTTCCAATCCGGATTGAAGGAAGGAAAGAAAAGTGGGCAAGGCAAATGGCCAGGGAGTAAAACCCTGATCAGAGCACCAGGATAAGAATATCCTCCACGTCCTGTGGTAGATCTTGGCGGACGTTGGTTTCCTGGCCTGTCTCATAGTGGCAATGACCTCTTGAGATAACCCTGAAGACGCTAGGATCCAGGACTCAATGCCCACACAGTCAGGTTGAGGGCCGCAGAATTCAGATGGAAAAACGGCCCTTGAGACAGCAAGTCTGGTCGGTCTGGTAGTGCCCACGGTTGGCCCACCGTGAGATGCCACAGATCCGGGTACCACGACCTCCTCGGCCAGTCTGGAGCGACGAGGATGGCGCGGCAGCAGTCGGACCTGATCTTGCGTAACACTCTGGGCAACAGTGCCAGAGGAGGAAACACCTAAGGCAGTTGAAACTGCGACCAATCCTGAACTAATGCATCTGCCGCCAGAGCTCTGTGATCTTGAGACCGTGCCATGAATGCCGGGACCTTGTTGTTGTGCCGGGACGCCATTAGGTCGACGTCCGGCATCCCCCAGCGGCAACAGATCTCTTGAAACACGTCCGGGTGAAGGGACCATTCCCCTGCGTCCATGCCCTGGCGACTGAGAAAGTCTGCTTCCCAGTTTTCTACGCCCGGGATGTGAACTGCGGATATGGTGGAGGCTGTGGCTTCCACCCACAGCAGAATCCGCCGGACTTCCTGGAAGGCTTGCCGACTGCGTGTGCCGCCTTGGTGGTTGATGTATGCCACCGCGGTGGAGTTGTCCGACTGAATTCGGATCTGCTTGCCTTCCAGCCACGGCTGGAACGCCTTTAGGGCAAGATACACTGCCCTTATCTCCAGAACATTGATCTGAAGGGAGGACTCTGGCTGAGTCCAGGTACCCTGAGCCCTGTGGTGGAGAAAGACCGCTCCCCACCCTGACAGACTCGCGTCCGTCGTGACCACCGCCCAGGATGGGGGTAGGAAGGATTTCCCCTTCGACAATGAAGTGGGAAGAAGCCACCACCGAAGAGAGGCTTTGGCTGCCTGAGAAAGGGAGACGTTCCTGTCGAGGGACGTCGACTTCCTGTCCCATTTGCGGAGAATGTCCCATTGAAGTGGACGCAGGTGAAACTGCGCAAAAGGAACTGCCTCCATTGCTGCCACCATCTTCCCTAGGAAGTGCATGAGGCGCCTCAAGGGGTGTGACTGGCCTTGAAGGAGAGATTGCACCCCTGTCTGTAGTGAACGCTGTTTGTCCAGCGGAAGCTTCACTATCGCTGAGAGAGTATGAAACTCCATGCCGAGATATGTCAGCGATTGGGCCGGTGTCAGATTTGACTTTGGGAAATTGATGATCCACCCGAATCTCTGGAGTGTCTCCAGAGCAATGTCCAGGCTGTGTTGGCATGCCACTCGAGAGGGTGCCTTGACAAGCAGATCGTCTAAGTAAGGGATCACCGAGTGTCCCTGAGAGTGTAGGACTGCTACCACTGTTGCCATGACCTTGGTGAAGACCCGTGGGGCTGTCGCCAGGCCGAAAGGCAGTGCCACGAACTGAAGGTGTTCGTCTCCTATGGCGAAACGCATGAAGCGCTGATGCTCTGGTGCAATCGGTACGTGGAGATAAGCATCTTTGATGTCGATTGATGCTAGGAAATCTCCTTGGGACATTGAGGCGATGACGGAGCGGAGGGATTCCATCCGGAACCGCCTGGTTTTTACGTGTTTGTTGAGCAGTTTTAGGTCCAGAACAGGACGGAAAGATCCGTCCTTTTTTGGCACCACAAACAAGTTGGAGTAAAAACCGTGACCCTGTTGCTGAAGAGGAACAGGGATCACCACTCCTTCTGCCTTCAGAGTGCACACCGCCTGAAGAAGAGCATCGGCTCGCTCGGGGGGGCGGAGATGTTCTGAAGAATCGAGTCAGGGGACGAGAGCTGAACTCTATCCTGTAACCGTGAGACAGAATGTCTCTCACCCAACGGTCTTGTACCTGTGGCAGCCAGGCGTCGCAAAAGCGGGAGAGCCTGCCACCGACCGAGGATGCGGTGTGAAGAGGCCGAAAGTCATGAGGAGGCCGCTTTGGGAGCGGTTCCTCCGGCGGTCTTTTTAGGACGTGACTTAGACCGCCATGAATCGGAGTTCGTCTGACCCTTCTGTGGCCTGTTGGACGAGGAGAATTGAGACCTGCCCGCGGGCCGAAAGGACCGAAACCTCGATTGTACCTTCCGTTGTTGAGGTCTGTTTGGTTTGGACTACGGTAAGGATGAGTCCTTTCCCTTGGATTGTTTAATGATTTCATCCAATCGCTCACCAAACAGGCGGTCGCCAGAAAATGGCAAACCGGTTAAGAACTTTTTGGAAGCAGAGTCTGCCTTCCATTCACGTAGCCACATGGCCCTGCGGACTGCCACCGAATTGGCGGAGGCTACCGCCGTACGGCTCGCAGAGTCCAGGACAGCATTAATGGCGTAGGACGCAAACGCCGACGCCTGAGAGGTTAAGGACACCACCTGCGGAGTAGAGGCACGTGTGACTGCATTAATCTGCGAGTGACAAGCTGAGATAGCTTGGAGTGCCCATACGGCTGCGAATGCCGGAGCAAAGGACGCGCCGATAGCTTCATAGATGGATTTCAACCAGAGCTCCATCTGTCTGTCAGTGGCATCTTTGAGTGAAGCCCCATCTTCCACTGCAACTATGGATCTAGCCGCCAGTCTGGAGACTGGAGGATCCACCTTGGGACACTGAGCCCAACCCTTGACAACATCAGGTGGGAAGGGATAACGTGTGTCCTTAAGGCGCTTAGAAAAGCGCTTATCTGGACAAGCTCGGTGTTTCTGGACTGCCTCTCTGAAGTCGGAGTGATCCAGAAACGTACTCATTGTACGCTTGGGAAACCTAAAACGGAATTTCTCCTGCTGAGAAGCTGACTCCTCAATTGGAGGAGCTTGGGGAGAAAGATCCAACACCTGATTGATGGACGCTATAAGGTCATTCACTATGGCGTCTCCTTCAGGTGCATCTAGGTTGAGAGCGGCCTCAGGATCAGAATCCTGATCTGCCACCTCCGCTTCATCCTCTAGAGAGTCCTCCTGCTGAGACCCTGAGCAGTGTGATGAAGTCGAGGGAAGCTCCCAGCGAGCCCGCTTAGGCGGTCTGGGACTGCGGTCCGTGTCAGAGACCTCACCTTGGGACCTATGAGTCACCCCAGGAGCACTTTGCTGCTCCAACAGAGGGGGGCCTGGGGTCAATGATTCAACAGTGCCCGGGGCCTGTGTTACCGGCCTGGACTGCAAGGCTTCTAGTATCTTAGCAGACCATTTATCCATACTCTCAGAAAGTTTGTCAGCGAATACTGCAAACTCCGTCCCTGTCACCTGGACAGTGGTAGCAGGTGGATCCACTTGGGCCACCAGTGGCAGAGGCTCCGGCTGAGTAAGTGCTCCAGGGGCCGAGCATTGCACACAATGAGGGTAGGTGGAACCTGCCGGTAGCATAGCCGCACATGAGGTACAGGTTGCAAAGTAAGCCTGCGCTTTGGCACCCTTGCTTTTTGCGGACGACATGCTGTTGTCTCCTCTGAGTACAATCCGGGAGGGTATATAGCCAAAAACCAACAGTGCGACCGTACAGAGTAAATGTATAGCATATAAGCATATATATATATATATACACTTCGGCACCCAGGGGGGCCAGCACCTAGAAACAGGTGCGGCTTACCGACCGCCCAAAGCGGTTGTGTGACCACCAGATTCCCTGCCTGGGTCTCCCAGAGCCGTGTTGTCTCTCCTCTCCAGCTTCAGAAGTGCTGACAGGAATGGCTGCCGGCGTTCTGTGAGGAGGAGGGGGCCGTGGGCGTGCCCTAGAAAGTGCGGGAATCTGGTGCCCCACGGTGCTCAGTGAGGGGGGAAGAGGATACAAAGTATGCTCCAGCCCTCAGCGCTGACGTCCAGTGCAGCGTCCCGCCCTTCCCCTGACTGGCAGGCCCGGGGGCGGGAGTATGCGGTACTAGGCCGCAGAAGCCGGGGACTAAAGTTATAAGCGCGGCCGGCAAACAAGCGCGGTCAGCGCGGTAGTCCCCGGCGCACTAACACACCCAGCAGTGCTGCAGCGTGTATGACACAAGCGCTCCATGCGCCGTCCCCAAGGGGACACAGAGTACCTCACAGTAGCAGGGCCTTGTCCCTGACGATACCCGGCTCCTGTCCAGCAGATTCCCCAGGGGCTGCGGAGGGAGCACGGTCCCAGTGCCTGGAGACCGATTAGGATCCCACTTCACCCAGAGCCCTTAAGGGATGGGGAAGGAAAACAGCATGTGGCTCCTGCCTATGTACCCGCAATGGGTACCTCAACCTTAACAGCACCGCCGACCAGAGTGGGGTGAGAAGGGAGCATGCCGGGGGCCCTGTTATGGGCCCTCTTTTCTTCCATCCGATATAGTCAGCAGCTGCTGCTGACTAAATTGTGGAGCTATGCGTGCATGTGTGCCTCCTTCGCACAAAGCATAAAAACTGAGGAGCCCGTGATGCACGGGGGGGGTGTATAGGCAGAAGGGGAGGGGCTTTACACTTTTAAGTGTAATACTTTGTGTGGCCTCCGGAGGCAGAAGCTATACACCCAATTGTCTGGGTCTCCCAATGGAGCGACAAAGAAACATGTAAAATTTGAGATACTTAGCACACAAAAAATGGCCAGTTATACGTGAGCCCTACAGCCAACGGCAAGGTGACTTTATTGTTGGGTCCCTACCAAACTAATGTCTCTATTTGGGTTAAAAAAAAACCTGTCTGTTGGGCTCAGATAAAAGTATCCATGTTTTTCAAAGCAGTAATGCATTCCCATATTCCTTGTTCCATATATCTTAGCACTACAGAGTGCAACCGTCTCCCGTTTCAAGTTCAGTTTGCACCTGTTCACCTTAGAAATGAAGGATGTGCCATGAGTCTTTTTCTCCTCAAATAGACTCCCCAGCATAAAAAGCAACATCTATGCATTTTTTCTAAACCCCAATACAAAAAACAAAAACAACTCAGTGCTTCACCTGTAATTGCCACAGGACTGCTAAAAAACGCCACAATCCACCAAAGAACTCTGTGGTTATTGTGCCCCCATCTACCACATAAACGCACAAAAAGAATGATCGTTCATCTTAAAATCTGACCCTCATCACAGCACAGCACATCTATTGATGGAGGCACGCCAAAGACTTACCATATTTTTCGCTTTATAACACGCACTTTTGTTCCCCCAAATTTTGGGGGAAAGTAGGGGGTACGTCTTATAATCCGAATATACGAGTCCAGGAGAGATGGGGGCAACTCTCGAGCGGTGCTGGGGGCTGCTGGGGGCTGGTGAAAGCTGCAGCGGGAGATCTCCTGCTCCCACTCATAATATGCACAGCCACTGTCCATCACAGTAGTGCTGAAACCGCACCGCGGCGATGGGCTGGGGGAGCGGCGCATATTATATCTGCCTGCGCCCCCTTTGATCGCACATAAACCCCCCTGTGTTAGATATGGCCCCCATGCTGATGCCCATCCTAAAATAAAAAAGCTTTACTTATCTCCTCCAGCGTGTCTTCCCGATCTCACTGCTGCCGCTGTGATCAGGCACGCAGAGATCATGTCACTCTGCTGTGCTGATCACATGACTGGCACCGAGAACCAGGAAGTGCAGGAGCTGAGCTGCACGGAGGGAGACACGAGGGAAGACAGCGCTGGAGAAAGTAAAGTAAAGTGTTTATTTTACTATGGGCAGCAGCATGGGGGCCATATCAAACACCGGGGGACGTGTGCCAGCAATAGGAGACCTGTGCCAGCTATAGGAGACCTGTGCCAGCACAGGGGGACATGTGGCATCACAGGGGGACATGTGTCAGCACAAGGGGGCTATATTCAATATAAGGGGGCCATATCCAGATTAAGGGGGCTAATTATAGGATGGGGGGCATAAGAGAGATATACCCTATATGATTTGCTAGACAGACACTGGCATTATAAGACTGACCCCATTTAACATAAAAAAAGAATAATTCTCTTTTCCTTCACCAAATTTGGGAGTGCGTCTTATAATCAGGTGCGTCTTATAAAGCGAAAAATACGGTAACATGAACTGCCATGCGTTTCGCAACACTTCCTCAGGGGGCTGCCCTTTGAGGAAGTATTACAAAACGCGGGTCTGGGTGATGCGACACCAGACCTGCCTGGCACTTATTACTTTGATCAGAACTTCATATATAAAACGCTAAAGGCACCATAATTATGTTGATTATGTGGGACTATATCGGACTCAATACTCCATAACTATTTACGTACCAACCTAATACACACACGTAGAAACCAGAGTTGTCTTTCCATTACTATGTTAATTATGTATAGCTAGCAGGTCCATTGTGTGTCCCTTTGTCCCTGGTCACTAATAAGCTAGCTACCTAGGTATGCAGGTAAACCTTTCTGATTTATATATTTTTACACAGAGGTAAGAATGGAATAAAGGAGGTGAATACAACTCCATTTTTTTAACTCATTCTTATCATTTTGTAAACAGAATTTAGCAAAATTCTAGCCAATCCCTTAACGTGAATCTGTCACTAGGTTTTTCTATGTAATCTGAAAGCAGCATGATGCAGGGGCGGAGAGCCTGATTTTAGCGATGCGTCACTTACTGTACTGCTTGTAGTCATTTTGCTAAAATTGCAGATTTCTCTCCTGCAGTTCTGACTGCTGAGCTCTGTATAACCCTGCCCACTCCTCTAATTAGCAGCTTTCTGTGTACATTGACAAAGAAGGGAATTTTGTTTACTTACCGTAAATTCCTTTTCTTCTAGCTCCTATTGGGAGACCCAGACAATTGGGTGTATAGCTTCTGCCTCCGGAGGCCACACAAAGTATTACACTTTAAAAAGTGTAACCCCTCCCCTCTGCCTATACACCCTCCCGTGCATCACGGGCTCCTCAGTTTTGGTGCAAAAGCAGGAAGGAGGAAACTTATAAATTGGTCTAAGGTAAATTCAATCCGAAGGATGTTCGGAGAACTGAAAACCATGAACCAAAAGAAACGATTCAACATGAACAACATGTGTACACAAAAGAACAAACAGCCCGAAGGGAACAGGGGCGGGTGCTGGGTCTCCCAATAGGAGCTAGAAGAAAAGGAATTTACGGTAAGTAAACAAAATTCCCTTCTTCTTTGTCGCTCCATTGGGAGACCCAGACAATTGGGACGTCCAAAAGCAGTCCCTGGGTGGGTAAAAGAATACCTCAATAAAAAGAGCCGAAACGGCCCCCTCTTACAGGTGGGCAACCGCCGCCTGAAGGACTCGCCTACCTAGACTGGTGTCTGCCGAAGCATAGGTATGCACCTGATAGTGTTTCGTGAAAGTGTGCAGACTAGACCAAGTAGCTGCCTGACACACCTGCTGAGCCGTAGCCCGGTGCCGCAATGCCCAGGACGCATCCACGGCTCTGGTAGAATGGGCTTTCAGCCCCAAAGGAAGCGGAAGCCCAGAAGAACGGTAGGCTTCAAGAATCGGTTCTTTGATCCACCGAGCCAAGGTTGACTTGGAAGCCTGCGAACCCTTACGCTGGCCAGCGACAAGGACAACGAGCGCATCTGAACGGCGCAGGGGCGCCGTGCGAGACACGTAGAGCCGGAGAGCTCTCACCAGATCTAACGAGTGCAAATCCTTTTCACATTGGTGAACTGGATGAGGGCAAAATGAAGGTAAGGAGATATCCTGATTGAGATGAAAAGGGGATACCACCTTAGGGAGAAATTCCGGGACCGGACGCAGAACCACCTTATCCTGGTGAAAAACCAGGAAGGGGGCTTTGCATGACAGCGCTGCCAGCTCCGACACTCTACGGAGCGATGTAACTGCCACTAGAAATGCCACCTTCTGCGAAAGACGTGGTAAAGAGACATCCCGCAGCGGCTCGAGAGGTGGTTTCTGAAGAGCCGTTAGCACCCTGTTAAGATCCCAGGGTTCCAGCGGACGCTTGTAAGGTGGGACTATGTGGCAAACTCCCTGCAGGAACGTGCGGACCTGCGGAAGCCTGGCTAGACGCTTTTGAAAAAATACGGATCGCGCCGATACTTGACCCTTGAGAGAGCCGAGAGACAAACCCTTGTCCATTCCGGATTGAAGGAATGAAAGAAAAGTGGGTAAGGCAAAGGGCCAGGGAGAAAAACCCCTATCAGAGCACCAGGATAAGAAGATCCTCCAAGACCTGTGATAGATCTTGGCGGACGTTGGTTTCCTGGCCTGTCTCATAGTGGCAATGACATCTTGAGATAACCCTGAGGACGCTAGGAGCCAGGACTCAATGGCCACACAGTCAGGTTGAGGGCCACAGAATTCAGATGGAAAAACGGCCCTTGAGACAGCAAGTCTGGGCGGTCTGGGAGCGCCCACGGTTGACCCACCGTGAGATGCCACAGATCCGGGTACCACGACCGCCTCGGCGCGACGACAGTCGGACCTGATCTTGCGCAGCACTCTGGGCAGCATCGCCAGAGGAGGAAATACATAAGACAGTCGAAACTGCGACCAATCCTGAACTAATGCGTCCGCCGCCAGAGCTCTGTGATCTTGAGACCGGGCCATGAATGCCGGGACTTTGTTGTTGTGCCGTGACGCCATGAGATCGACGTCCGGCGTTCCCCAGCGGCGACAGATCTCTCGAATACGTCTGGGTGAAGAGACCATTCCCCCGCGTCCATGCCCTGTCGGCTGAGAAAATCTGCTTCCCAGTTTTCTACGCCCGGGATGTGAACTGCGGAAATGGTGGAAGCTGTGGCTTCCACCCACTGCAGAATTCGGCGGACTTCCTGGAAGGCTTGACGACTGCGAGTGCCGCCTTGGTGGTTGATGTATGCGACGGCAGTGGCGTTGTCCAACTGGATCCGGATCTGCCTGCCCTCCAGCCACCGATGAAAGGCCAATAGGGCTAGATACACTGCCCTTATCTCCAGAATATTGATCTGAAGGGATGACTCTATCGGGGTCCAGGTTCCCTGAGCCCTGTGGTGGAGAAAAACCGCCCCCCACCCTGACAGGCTCGCGTCCGTCGTGACCACAGCCCAGGTGGGGGGTAGAAAGGATTTTCCCTGCGATAGAGAGTTGGGAAGGAGCCACCACTGAAGTGACGTCTTGGTTGCAAGGGAAAGAGAGACGTTCCTGTCGAGTGAAGTCGACCTCCTGTCCCATTTGCGGAGAATGTCCCACTGGAGTGGCCGCAGATGGAATTGCGCGAAGGGCACTGCCTCCATCGCTGCCACCATCTTCCCCAGGAAGTGCATGAGGCGCCTCAAGGGGTGCGACTGACCCCGAAGAAGAGATTGTACCCCTGCCTGCAGCGAAAGCTGCTTGTCCAGCGGTAGCATGACTACTGCTGACTGAGAATGAAAATCCATCCCAAGGTACGTCAGTGATTGGGTCGGTGTCAACTTGGATTTTGGGAAGTTGATGATCCACCCGAACTTCTGGAGAGTCACCAGAGCGACGGAAAGGCTGTTTTGACACGCCATCTGAGAGGGTGCCCTGACCAGAAGATCGTCTAAGTAGGGAATCACCGAGTGGCCCTGAGAGTGTAGGACCGCCACAACAGATGCCATGACCTTGGTGAACACCCGTGGGGCTGTCGCCAGGCCGAAAGGCAATGCCACGAACTGAAGGTGTTCGTCCCCGATGGCGAAACGCAAAAAGCGTTGATGTTCGGGTGCGATCGGCACATGGAGATAAGCATCCTTGATGTCGATCGATGCTAGGAAGTCTCCTTGTGACATCGAAGCGATGACAGAGCGGAGAGATTCCATCCGAAACCGTCTGGTGCTCACATGTCTGTTGAGCAGTTTGAGGTCCAGAACGGGACGGAACGAGCCGTCCTTCTTTGGCACCACAAACAAGTTGGAGTAAAAGCCGCGACCATGTTCCTGGAGGGGAACAGCGATCACAACTCTTTCTGTCTTCAGAGTGTTCACCGCCTGAAAAAGTGCATTGGCTCGCTCGGGGGGCGGAGATGTTCTCAAGAAACGAGTCGGGGGACGAGAGCTGAACTCTATCCTGTAACCGTGAGACAGAATGTCTCTCACCCATCGGTCTTGGACATGTGGCCACCAGGCGTCGCAAAAGCGGGAGAGCCTGCCACCGACCGAGGATGCGGCTAGGGGATGCCGAGAGTCATGAGGAGGCCGCCTTGGAGGCAGTGCCTCCGGCGGTTTTTTGGGGGCGTGCCTTAGACCGCCACGCAAAAGAGTTCCTCTGGCCCTTCTCTGGCCTGTTGGACGAGGAGGATTGGGACTTGGCTGAGGGCCGAAAGGACCGAAACCTCGGTTGTATTTTCCGTTGCTGAGGTCTCTTCGGTTTGGACTGGGGTAAGGACGAGTCCTTTCCCTTGGATTCCTTAATAATTTCATCCAATCGTTCGCCAAACAAACGGTCGCCAGCAAACGGCAAACCGGTTAAGAACTTCTTGGAAGCAGAGTCTGCCTTCCATTCGCGTAGCCACATGGCTCTGCGGACTGCCACCGAATTAGCGGATGCTACCGCTGTACGGCTAGCAGAGTCCAGGACGGCGTTCATGGCGTAGGACGAAAAAGCAGACGCCTGAGAAGTCAAAGACGCAACTTGCGGAGCAGAGGTACGTGTCACCGCATTAATCTCAGACAAACAAGCTGAGATAGCTTGGAGTGCCCACACGGCTGCAAAGGCCGGGGCAAAAGACGCACCTGTGGCTTCATAGATGGATTTCACCAGGAGCTCTATCTGCCTGTCAGTGGCATCCTTGAGCGATGAGCCATCTGCAACTGATACTACAGATCTAGCCGCCAGTCTAGAGACTGGAGGATCCATCTTGGGACATTGAGCCCAACCCTTAACTACGTCAGAGGGGAAGGGGTAACGTGTGTCATTAAGGCGCTTAGTAAAGCGCTTGTCCGGAAAAGCTCTGTGCTTCTGGACAGCATCTCTGAAGTTGGAGTGATCGAAAAACGCACTCCGTGTACGTTTGGGAAACCTAAACTGGTGTTTCTCCTGCTGCGAAGCCGACTCCTCTATAGGTGGAGCTGGGGAAGAGAGATCTAGCACCTGGTTGATGGACGATATAAGGTCATTTACTATGGCGTCCCCTTCAGGTGTATCAAGATTGAGAGCAACGTCAGGGTCAGAGCCCTGAGCTGCGACGTCCGCCTCATCCTCCAGGGAGTCCTCAAGCTGAGACCCCGAGCAGTGTGAGGAAGTCGGGGAAGATTCCCAGCGAGCCCGCTTAGCCGGTCTGGGACTGTGGTCCGTGCAGGAGTCCTCCACGTGAGACCTAGGGGCCACCCCGGGAGCACGCTGCGGCGCAGACCGAGAGGGGCCTGGAGGCGATGATCCAACAGTGCCTGGGGCCTGTGTAAGGACCGGTCTGGACTGCAAGGCTTCTAGTAGCTTGGCAGACCATTTGTCCATAGACTGAGCCATGGATTGTGAAAGTGACTCAGAAAGTTTCTCAGCAAAAACTGCCAACTCTGTCCCTGCCGCCTGGACAGGGGAAGCAGGAGGGTCTGCCTGAGCCGAGGGGCCCACTAGTGACCGAGGCTCCGGCTGGGCAAGTGCAACAGGGGTCGAGCATTGCTCACAGTGAGGGTAGGTGGAACCCGCAGGTAACATAGCCCTACAAGAGGTACAGGTTGCAAAAAAACCCTTTGCCTTAGCGCCCTTGCTCCTTGTGGATGACATGCTGTTGTCTCCTAGGAGAGTGATCACTGAGGGTATATAGCCAAAAGCAAACAACCCGGCCGACAGAGAAAATATATACATATACACATACACATATATATACATATATACATATATACATATATATATATATATATATATATATATATATATATATATATATATATATATATATATATATATATATATATATATATACATATATACACACACTCCGGCACCCTAGGGGGACCAGCACCAGGTGCCCGGTGTGGCTTACCGACCGCCCAAAGCGGAGTGTGTGTCCACCAGATTCCCTGCCTTAGGTCTCCCAGAGCTCGTTCCTGAAATCCTCCACCGGCAGAGTGTTGTATAAAAATGGCTGCCGGAGCTCTCAGGGGAGGAGGGAGCCGTGGGCGGCGACTATTAAAGTGCAGGAATCTGGGGCCCTACAGTGATCAGTGAGGGGGGGAGGACACCTAAAGTATGCTCCAGCCCTCACTGCCGACGTCAGGTCGACCGTCCCGCCCTTACCCCTGACTGGCAGGCCCGGGGGCGGGAGTTATGGTACTAGGCCGCAATGAAGCCGGGGACTAGATTTAATACTGCGGCCGACAAACAGGCGCGGTCGGCGCGGAAGTCCCGGTCTTCACAAACCAGCAGCTGCTGCAGCGTCTGTGAAACAAGCGCTCCATGCACCGTCCCCATGGGGACACAGAGTACCTTTTGATGCAGGGCCTTGTCCCTGAAAATACAATAGACTCCTGTCCGGCAGATTCCCACAGGGGCTGCGGAGGGAGCCCGGTCCCAGTGAATGGATGACCGGTTAGGATCCCACTTCATCCAGAGCCTCTAAGGGATGGTGAAGGAAAACGGCATGTGGCTCCAGCCTCTGTACCCGCAATGGGTACCTCAACCTTAACAGCACCGCCGACTTAGTGGGGTGAGAAGGGAACATGCCGGGGGCCCTGTGGGGGCCCTCTTTTCTTCCAACCGATAAAATCAGCAGCTGCTGCTGACTAAAATGGAGATGCATGAGTGGATGTGTGCCTCCTTCTACACAAAGCATAAAACTGAGGAGCCCCTGATGCACGGCAGGGTGTATAGGCAGAGGGGAGGGGTTACACTTTTTAAAGTGTAATACTTTGTGTGGCCTCCGGAGGCAGAAGCTATACACCCAATTGTCTGGGTCTCCCAATGGAGCGACAAAGAAAAAGTGCTAATCAGTGTTTGGGGCTGGGTTGGACTAGTAGGCATGATTAGTCCTTTAGTTATAACATAGTGCTGGTAAAACATTGATTGTTTTGAAACCACAACACACAGCAGTGACAAATTACTGGTCTCAGTCCCTACATCATAGCAAAACCTTGCTGACAGATTCCCTTTAAAGGGAATCTGTCACCAGGTTTTTTGCTACTCCATCTGAGAGCAGCATACTGTAGAGAAAGAGACCTTGATTCCAGCGATGTGTCACTTACTGAGCTGTTTGCTGTCAATTTTGACAAAATCAATGCTTTCTCTGCTGCAGATCTAGCAGTTATACAGAGCTCATGAATATGCTGGACTACCTGCAGCACGCCAAGTAGTTCTTTAATGATAAAAATTACTGTTTAACCAGCAATAGATTATCATTAAGTGACTACTTGATGTGCTGTCAGGTAGTCCAGCATTTTCATGAGCTCTGTATAACTGTTTGGGGCACTTTGCACACTAAGACATCGCAGGTGCGATGTCAGTGGGGTCAAATTGAAAGTGACGCACATCCGGCGTCGCACGCCATATCGTAGTGTGTAAAGCCTTTTTGATATGATTAACGAGCGCAAAATCGTCGTAATCGTATGATCGGTGTAGCGTCGGTCATTTCCATAATTTGGAAATGACCGATGTGACGATGTTGTTCCTAGTTCCAGCGGCAGCACACATCGCTGTGTGTGAAGCCGCAGGAGCGAGGAACATCTACCTGCGTAATGCGGCTCCTGACAGCTATGCGGAAGGAAGGAGGTGGGCGGGATGTTTACGTCCCGCTCAGCTCCGCCCCTCCGCTTCTATTGGCCGCCTGCCGCGTGACGTCGCTATGACGCCGCACGACGGCGGGTCGCAGGAAAGTGCGACGTCGCAGGGCAGGTGAGTGCATGTGAAGCTGCCGTAGCGATAATGTTCGCTACGCCAGCTATCACCATGATATCGCAGCTGCGACGGGGGCGGGGACTATCGCGCACGGCATCGCAGCATCGGCTTGCGATGTCGTAGTGTGCAAAGTGCCCCTTAGATCTGCAGTAGAGAAACATTGATTTTATCAAACTGACAGCAAACAGCTCAGTAAGTGACACATCGCTGGAATCAGAGTGTCTGTCTCTACATTATAATGCTCTCAGATTAGGTGGCAAAAAGGGGTGCCATACTGCTAAACAATTAGAAATTTTAACTTACAAACAAAAACATTTTTTTTTTCTTTTTTGTATAGGCATCATGGCTCCTTGATGTAGAAAGTGTGAATGGAACCCGATCAATAAAAAGTAAAATGACACACATAGCATTAACCAGTTATTTTATCACAGAATAATTGAATAGCGTATTACTTCTTACATGCAGTACATTGAGAGATTACTACTTTACTAGAATGCATGCTCTTTAAGCTGCAATGAATAAAGTATATATTTCAAATGCCTCCTTACAGCCTGTCCTGACAATCCGATCCTAACGCCCGATGTGTTTCCTACGTACCGATCTCTAGAAAACGCTCCACCCGACAGGTCATGGTGAACTCTTTCCGGTGTGCTGGTCCTGACTCCTGTGTAACTGTGTACTCAGGAAGGCGCCAGCCTTTCTGCACCACCAGCTCCTAACAAATGAAAAAAGGTGGTAACAAAAGGAACAATTTAGCAAATTATAAATTAGTTTTCCCCAAGAACAAGGTTCATTTTAATCAACTAATCTTGGAATAATAATAAGTTCCACAATTGGCTGTGTTTAAAGGAAAAAAAGTTCCTGTACAGAGATAATCATATACGTGTGTCCCTGCTATGAAATGTATACAGACATTACAGCACGTTATCGCAAATACTTTCTTTGAGGCAAAAATATTTTTTTAAAAAAAAGCAGGGAAATGTTTTAGCTCACAAAGAAGGGAATTTTGTTTACTTACCGTAAATTCCTTTTCTTCTAGCTCCAATTGGGAGACCCAGACAATTGGGTGTATAGCTATGCCTCCGGAGGCCGCACAAAGTATTACACTTAAAAGTGTTAAGCCCCTCCCCTTCTGCCTATACACCCCCCGTGCTCCCACGGGCTCCTCAGTTTTGGTGCAAAAGCAAGAAGGAGGAAAAAGAATTATAAACTGGTTTAAAGTAACTTCAATCCGAAGGAATATCGGAGAACTGAAACCATTCAACATGAACAACATGTGTACACAAAAAAACAGGGGCGGGTGCTGGGTCTCCCAATTGGAGCTAGAAGAAAAGGAATTTACGGTAAGTAAACAAAATTCCCTTCTTCTTTGTCGCTCCATTGGGAGACCCAGACAATTGGGACGTCCAAAAGCAGTCCCTGGGTGGGTAAAATAATACCTCATAATAGAGCCGCAACCGGCTCCGTCCTACAGGTGGGCAACCGCCGCCTGAAGGACTCGTCTACCTAGGCTGGCATCCGCCGAAGCATAGGTATGCACCTGATAGTGTTTCGTGAAAGTGTGCAGGCTCGACCAGGTAGCCGCCTGACACACCTGCTGAGCCGTAGCCTGGTGCCTCAAAGCCCAGGACGCGCCCACGGCTCTGGTAGAATGGGCCTTCAGCCCTGAGGGAACCGGAAGCCCAGCCGAACGGTAAGCTTCGAGAATTGGCTCCTTGATCCACCGAGCCAGGGTTGATTTGGAAGCCTGTGACCCTTTACGCTGGCCAGCGACAAGGACAAAGAGTGCATCCGAGCGGCGCAGGGGCGCCGTACGAGAAATGTAGAGTCTGAGTGCTCTCACCAGATCTAACAAGTGCAAATCCTTTTCACATTGGTGAACTGGATGAGGACAAAAAGAAGGTAAGGAGATATCCTGATTGAGATGAAAGGGGGATACCACCTTAGGGAGAAATTCCGGAACCGGACGCAGAACCACCTTGTCCTGGTGAAACACCAGGAAAGGGGCTTTGCATGACAGCGCTGCTAGCTCAGACACTCTCCGAAGTGAAGTGACTGCTACTAGAAAAACCACTTTCTGCGAAAGGCGTGAGAGAGAAATATCTCTCATTGGCTCGAATGGTGGTTTCTGAAGAACCATCAGTACCCTGTTCAGATCCCAGGGTTCTAACGGCCGCTTGTAAGGAGGAACGATGTGACAAACCCCCTGCAGGAACGTGCGTACCTGTGGAAGTCTGGCTAGGCGCTTCTGGAAAAACACAGAGAGCGCTGAGACTTGTCCCTTAAGGGAGCCGAGCGACAAACCCTTTTCCAGTCCAGATTGAAGGAAGGACAGAAAAGTGGGCAAGGCAAAAGGCCAGGGAGAAAAACCCTGAGCAGAGCACCACGACAGGAAAATTTTCCACGTCCTGTGGTAGATCTTGGCGGACGTTGGTTTCCTAGCCTGTCTCATAGTGGCAATGACGTCTTGAGATAACCCTGAAGACGCTAGGATCCAGGACTCAATGGCCACACAGTCAGGTTGAGGGCCGCAGAATTCAGATGGAAAAACGGCCCTTGAGACAGCAAGTCTGGTCGGTCTGGTAGTGCCCACGGTTGGCCGACCGTGAGATGCCACAGATCCGGGTACCACGACCGCCTCGGCCAGTCTGTAGCGACGAGGATGACGCGGCGGCAGTCGGCCCTGATCTTGCGTAACACTCTGGGCAACAGTGCCAGCGGAGGAAACCCATAAGGGAGCTGAAACTGCGACCAATCCTGGACTAAGGCGTCTGCCGCCAGAGCTCTGGGATCTTGAGACCGTGCCATGAACGCCGGTACCTTGTTGTTGTGCCGGGACGCCATGAGGTCGACGTCCGGCACCCCCCAGCGGCAACAGATCTCCTGAAACACGTCCGGGTGAAGGGACCATTCCCCTGCGTCCATGCCCTGGCGACAGATAATCTGCTTCCCAGTTTTCCACGCCTGGAATGTGAACTGCAGAGATGGTGGAGGCCGTGGCTTCCACCCACATCAAAATCCGCCGGACTTCTTGGAAGGCTTGCCGACTGCGTGTGCCGCCTTGGTGGTTGATGTATGCCACCGCTGTGGAATTGTCCGACTGAATTCTGATCTGCTTGCCTTCCAGCCACTGCTGGAACGCTTTCAGGGCAAGATACACTGCCCGTATTTCCAGAACATTGATCTGAAGCGAGGACTCTTGCTGGGTCCACGTACCCTGAGCCCTGTGGTGGAGAAACACCGCTCCCCACCCTGACAGACTCGCGTCCGTCGTGACCACCTCCCAGGATGGGGGTAGGAAGGATTTCCCCTTCGATAATGAAGTGGGAAGAAGCCACCACCGAAGGGAAGCTTTGGTCGCCTGAGAGAGGGAGACGTTCCTGTCGAGGGACGTCGGCTTCCTGTCCCATTTGCGTAGGATGTCCCATTGAAGAGGACGCAGGTGAAACTGCGCGAAAGGAACTGCCTCCATTGCTGCCACCATCTTCCCCAGGAAGTGCATGAGGCGCCTCAAGGTGTGTGACTGACCTTGAAGGAGAGATTGTACCCCTGTCTGTAGTGACCGCTGCTTGATCAGCGGAAGCTTCACTATCGCTGAGAGGGTATGAAACTCCATGCCAAGGTATGTCAGCGATTTGGCCGGTGTCAGATTTGATTTTAGAAAATTGATGATCCACCCGAAACTCTGGAGAGTCTCCAGGGTAGCGTCGAGGCTGTGTTGGCATGCCTCTAGAGAGGGTGCCTTGATCAACAGATCGTCCAAGTACGGGATCACCGAGTGACCCTGAGAGTGGAGGACCGCTACTACAGTAGCCATAACCTTGGTGAAAACCCGTGGGGCTGTTGCCAGGCCGAACTGCAGTGCCACGAACTGCAGGTGTTCGTTTTCTATGGCGAAGCGCAAGAAGCGCTGGTGCTCTGGAGCAATCGGTACGTGGAGATAAGCATCTTTGATATCGATCGATGCAAGGAAATCTCCTTGGGACATTGAGGCGATGACGGAGCGGAGGGATTCCATCCGGAACCGCCTGGTCTTTACGTGTTTGTTGAGAAGTTTCAGGTCCAGGACAGGTCGGAAAGACCCGTCCTTCTTTGGGACCACAAACAAGTTGGAGTAAAAACCGTGGCCCTGTTGCTGAAGAGGAACAGGGACCACCACTCCTTCTGCCTTCAGAGTGCCCAGCGGCTGCAGAAGAGCCTCGGCTCGCTCGGGAGGCGGGGATGACCTGAAGAATCGAGTCGGGGGACGAGAGGTGAACTCTATCTTGTAACCGTGAGACAGAATGTCTCTCACCCAACGGTCTTTTACCCGTGGCAGCCAGGTGTCGCAAAAGCGGGAGAGCCTGCCACCGACCGAGGATGCGGAGTGAGGAGGCCGAAAGTCATGAGGAAGCCGCTTTGGTAGCGGCACCTCCGGTGGTCTTTTTAGGACGTGACTTAGACCGCCATGCATCAGAGTTCCTTTGATCTTTCTGAGGCCTTTTGGACGAGGAGAATTGGGACCTGCCCGCGCCCCAAAAGGACCGAAACCTCGACTGCCCCTTTCTCTGTTGGGGTATGTTCGGTTTGGGCTGGGGTAAGGATGTATCCTTTCCCTTGGATTGTTTGATGATTTCATCCAAACGCTCGCCAAACAATCGGTCGCCAGAAATTGGCAAACTGGTTAAGCGCTTTTTGGAAACAGAATCTGCCTTCCATTCCCGTAGCCACAAAGCCCTGCGGAGTACCACCGAATTGGCGGCTGCAACCGCCGTACGGCTCGCAGAGTCCAGGACAGCATTAATAGCGTAAGACGCAAATGCCGACGTCTGAGTGGTTATGGACGCCACCTGTGGCGCGGACGTGCGTGTGGCTGCGTCAATTTGCGCTTGACCTGCTGAGATAGCTTGTAGCGCCCATACGGCTGCGAATGCTGGGGCAAAAGAAGCGCCGATAGCTTCATAGATGGATTTCAACCAGAGCTCCATCTGCCTGTCAGTGGCATCTTTGAGTGAAGCCCCATCTTCCACTGCAAGTATGGATCTAGCTGCCAGTCTGGAGATTGGAGGATCCACTTTGGGACACTGAGCCCAACTTTTGACCACGTCAGGGGGAAAGGGATAACGTGTATCCTTAAGGCGCTTAGAAAAACGCTTATCTGGACAAGCATGGTGATTCTGGACTGCCTCTCTGAAATCAGAGTGGTCCAGAAACATACTCTGTGTACGCTTGGGAAACCTGAAACGGAATTTCTCCTGCTGAGAAGCTGACTCCTCCACCGGAGGAGCTGAGGGAGAAATATCCAACATACGATTGATGGACGCAATAAGGTCGTTCACTATGGCGTCCCCGTCCGGAGTATCAAGATTGAGAGCGGCCTCAGGATCAGAATCCTGATCAGCTGTCTCCGCATCATCAACCAGAGATTCCCCCCTCTGAGACCCTGCACAATATGATGATGTCGAGGGAAAATCTAAGCGAGCTCGCTTAGTCGGTCTGGGGCTGGGGTCTGTGTCAGAACCCTCAGCCTGGGATCCATGAGATACCCCGGGAGGACATTGTTGGTCCAGCTGAGGTGGGCCAGGGAACAAAGATTCAACAGAGTCCCTGTGCTGAGATACCGGCCTGGACTGCAAGGCTTCTAGTATCTTAGCCATAGTCTCAGAGAGTTTTGCAAACTCCGTCCCCGTCACCTCAACAGTGTTAGCAGGTGGCTCCCCCTGGGCCCCCCCTAGCAGAGGCTCTGGCTGAGCAAGTGCCACAGGGGCCGAACAGTGCACACAATGAGGGTCAGTGGAACCTGCCGGTAGCGGGGTCGTACATGCGGCGCAGGCAACATAATAAGCCTGTGTTTTGGCACCCCTGCCTTTCGTGGGCGCCATGCTATTATCTTCCCTGAGCAACACAATAGGGTATATAGCCAGAAATCAACTGTGCACCATACAGTGTAAAATAAACATATAATGTTACACTACTGCACAATGGGGCTAGCACCACAGGTGCTGCTTACCACCCGCTTAAAGCGGTTGTGAGGCCACCAGAGTCCCTGCCTGGGTCTCCCAGACTTTGTCCCCCTCTGCAGCGTCCGAGGAGCTGACAGGAATGGCTGCCGGCGTCCTGAGGAGAGGAGGGAGCCGTGGGCGTGACCCAGAAAGTGCGGGAACTGGTGCCCGCACTGTGCACAGTGAGAGGGGTGGAGTATGCAAAGCATGCTCCAGCCCTCAGTGCTGCTCGTTCTGTGCAGCGTCCCGCCCTTCCCCTGCTTGTCAGGGCTGGGGGTGGGAGGAAAGGAAACTAGGCCGCAAAAAGCCGGGGACTCTAGTAATAAACGCGGCCGCCGTAAAAGCGCGGCCGCGTGGAAGTCCCCGGCGCACTACAAGTCCCAGCCGCGCCGCAGTGTTTCCATGGCAGCGGCGGTCAGTGCGGCAGTCCCTATACATAAACACACTCAGCAACGCTGAGTGTGTAATGGCACATATTAACCCGGTCAGCGCCGCGGTCCCCGGTGCACTAGCACACCCAGCAAAGCTGGAGTGTTGCTGTGCGCGGTCCCCACCGGGATACAGAGTACCTCCAAGTAGCAGGGCCATGTCCCTGAACGATACCCGGCTCCTATCCAGCAGGCTCCACAGGAGTTGTGGATGAAGCACGGTCTCAGTGCCTGGAGACCGATAGGATCCCACTTCCACCAGAGCCCTGAGGGGGATGGGGAAGGAAAACAGCATGTGGGCTCCAGCCTCCGTACCCGCAATGGATACCTCAACCTTACAACACCGCCGACAAGAGTGGGGTGAGAAGGGAGCATGCTGGGGGCTCTATATGGGCCCACTTTTCTTCCATCCGACATGGTCAGCAGCTGCTGCTGACCACTCTCTGGAGCTGTGCGTGCATGTCTGACCTCCTTCACACAAAGCAAAAAACTGAGGAGCCCGTGGGAGCACGGGGGGTGTATAGGCAGAAGGGGAGGGGCTTAACACTTTTAAGTGTAATACTTTGTGCGGCCTCCGGAGGCATAGCCTATACACCCAATTGTCTGGGTCTCCCAATGGAGCGACAAAGAAAAGACCAGCTATATGTTTTACCTCACAAAAAGACCAGCTATGATCCCATGCTGTAATATCTGTATACTTTCTTCCTACCATGGACAGCAAATGTGGTATGATCAGACTATGTCCCTGTACGGTCAGACACGACCACATTTATAAAATTCTCTCAGCACACAAACTTTTTTTTAAAAAAAAAAATCCAAATGGGGAGCTTATTATTATTCCTAGGTCTATTGGTTCAACCTTTAAAATCAATTTTGTTTGTGGGAAAAACACTTAAGGCATGAGAGAATTTACCTGTAGGGCCCCCACAGGATTTCCATCCGACTGCTGTGCAGACAAAGGCGATTTAATTTCAATACTGTGATTCCTAAGCAAAAGACATTAAAACAAATGTTTTAGGATGTTACCAAAAACCCACATTATTATTGACTTGGCCTGCGCTGCAGAGATCGTTTACAGCAGTCATGGTAATGTCATCAAAGGCAGGATTACAGTGCAAACAAATATACATAGGATTCACCATTCACAATGTGTCACAGCTCACCTCCTCCCCCTCCCTGCACAATGACCTCTGCAATGTGGCTCACCCAAGAGCATGAAACCGTCATTATCCATACAGTTAACAGAAATGTGTCGACCTGACATAAGAATGGATGCAATTCACTGTACTGGGTTTCAGCAGTGAGAACATATGCTGAAGAGAGGCTGTCCAATAAAGCAATTAGTTTTATTTCGGGTCTTTGGAGCAGAAGAAGAAGATTTTTGGAACTCACGCCTACCAACGACCTCCCAACACAGTCCCAACGCCCGCCGAGGTCGTTATACAGGTCGCTGATCGTTACGTCGTTGGTAAGATCTGACTGTGTGACATCTCACCAGCGACCTCCCAGCGACCCTTATCAGGTCACATTGTTTTCGGGATCGCTGGTAAGTCGTTAAATGTGACGGGGGCTTAAAGCATTCTAAAGACTGGTCAGGAGGGGAAAAAAAAACAAAACAAAAATGGCGAGAGAAGGTCATCTCACTTAAGGGAGAAAAGTGAAAAACACAGAGGAGAGGAAAAGCCAGACAACGGACCCCTGATCAGGACAGAAGGACAATAAGACCAGGTTGCTAGTTCTGAGACTTGTCAATAGAAGTGATCGTTGCTAAAATAAACCCCAAAACTTTACAGAGCGAGGAAAGAAGACTAGAATAGGTTCAAAAAGAGCGCTATAGAGCAATTAACACCAGATGAGGTCCCAGGGATCCTCAGGAGGCAGCCAATGAATTACAAGGCGTGCCCACCTCACAGGAAATCTTGAACAGTCAACGGAAAAACTTGAAAAAGATTAAAAGGGCAGAGACCTGACCTTGGAGATAACTGAGGAACAGGCCGGGTTCAAGGTTCGACAGCAAGATCAGGAGGAAAGGAAAGGGACATGTACAAGGATAGTTACAAAGCGAGAGGGTTGCGCTGCTTTGTCATTTATCAATGACCTAATCGGGGAACTGGTAGTTCATAGATTAGAGCGGTCCAAGAAAACAGATATGGAAGTCACCACAAGATGTCTGAGAGAAAATAGGTTACTTCCGCGATGAGATTGACATCCTCCTTAGATCTGAATCTTTTAGTTCACGCCAGAACTAGAGGATGATGGAAAGAGACTGGGGGCTGTAAAATCAAGGAGACTGCCAGAGCGTTGGGAGACAACCACTGACAAACTGAAGGACTCTATCACACCTTGGATGCCAACATTCGACATCAGGGGTGCTTCACCGTAAATGAATATAGATGCGAACCATCTAATGAGGCAATCACTTCTTCTGTCGAATGTCTTTCACAGGTTGAGAAGTCGGCGGTCCAGAACCCAATCCGGGAATGTGAACTGCTGAAATCACGATACACATTGCGGAACAAATGGTCAGATACCTCTGCCACGGCCAATGGGGATAGGGTTCCACCTTGGTGAATGATGAATGCTGTGGGGTTGTCGATTAGATGTGGAGGGCACCAAGCAAAAACCAGCTACCAAAAGCAGGGGAGGTAAATGAACGGCTCTGTATTCCAGATGAAGAAAGAAGGGAAAAGGCTTAGAGAGCCTACTAACGATCCTGAACTGTGAGATACTAGAATAAGTTTGCCAAATACGAAAACAGGCATCCATCATCCCAATTTTCCAACAATTGGAAGAGTCTTTGGCAAAGAAAAGAGTACAATGCTGCCACAAACGGTAGACTTACACAAAAGGGAATTGCTTGGGCAAAGTGGAGCATGGAGCCGAAGGTCAGAGTGTTCGAGTTCCAAGAAGTAGAGTACAGGACATTTATACAGGAAGGGGGGACTCTTGTTCAAGCGATTAAAAAAAAAAAAACAGCAGTCAAACGACTAGACATTGAGTTGGGATAGGAGACAACTTTACATGTTGAAGGTTAAACCCAAATGAGAAATGTGCAGTGAGAGGCATGGAAAACTCTTGCAGTGTGCAGAAGAGAAGATCCTTGAGCCATGTGTGA